>NC_056741.1:1242873143-1242888567 GCF_019279795.1 Protopterus annectens | reverse complement strand
ATAACGGACACCACTCTGGGGGTCCAGTTCCATGGACATAATGTACAACAAAAGGTGGAGGCTGTTGCAAAGTGGAGTACAATCCCATGGGTGGGGTAGCTCACTGGTCAGCCTCAGTAGGAATCCGGGATCTCTTATCACATCCTCCAAAGCTCGCTACATAAACATTACTGTGACACATTCCAAGGACTACCACAAGGCATTATAGAGGTATGTCAGTACTCGATGGCAATACCCACATCTGCTCTGACATATGACTGTTAGGCAGGAACATTACAGAACCAACTGATATTGGCAACATCCTGGCAGATAGGTTCAATGCTAATTTTACACACCCTCACTCCCTAGAGGGCCAAAATCCATACAGGAACAATGCAGAGTCCCTGTGGTCACAACTACGCAGTTCCAGCCTGCACTCTCCAAGGCCCGGAACACAGACTCCATGTGACCCTCCAACATCCCAGGCTACGATTTACACAAACCTTAGAACAACATGGTTCCCCACTTGGCCACCAGATTCACTAATAGCCTTGTATCAGACATTGTGGCCCCTGAATTGTGCACAGCAACAGTTATCACACTCCACACAGGTGGTGCCACAATGAACCAGAGGGACTATTGCCCTATACGCCTGACTGGACTGTTCTGCAAGGCTATGGGACACATCATCATGGAAATCATTCACAGAGACATTGGTGGGCTCCAGACCTTTAATGCCACCCAGGTTGTATTTATTAGGGCCAGATCATGGCTCCTACACCTGGTGGAATCCTTTGATACAGTTACCAGGGTAGTTGATGATGGTAAGGGGGTCCACACAGCCTACCTTGTCCTCTCATTGGCTTTCAGCACCATTCTCCATTCTGGTATTGACAACATACACATCCACCTGCACATCGACCCCTGTGTCTCAAGATGTTATGCAAAGTGGCTCACGGACAGGACCCACACAATGAGGGTAGCATACCGTAGTACCTACTGTAATTCAGTTACACTTGGCATACCACAGTCCTCGGTCATAGGGCCCCTCATGTTCGGTATATGCTTCCCTGAGGTACAGGCTAGCACAGAGAGACTTTCCCTGAATAGGTTTCCAGATGACTGCAAACAAGGAGCCATGATTGATCCACCAGCAGATACAGACACCCTCCATAAGGGTGTCACTGTGACGGATACCTGGTGTCAATAACATGGCCTCAAGCTGCATGACACAAGATGCATAGACATCCCCTTTGGATTACACCAATCACCCACTGACTATCACATAGGTGGTAGTCCCCTACATACATGTGACATTATACGGGATCTTAGTACACACGTATATAGCACCCACTCCTTTGATAACCATATTGCCAATGTGGCGTGGATATCCTTCTATGTGGCCACCCTTATCTGTAATGGGTTTGTAGCTGGAACAATGGCACCCATTGTACCTCTATACTCCTGACATATGACACACGTTCAAGGGTACAACACCCCTTTTGGTGTGTACCTTACACAACAGCAATGGCTTTACATACCACAACATTAACACACCATGAGGATTATTGACCTCCGAAGGATGACGTATGTGGCAGAACTACTGACACCACGACTGTACACATACTGCATACTCAGGGGTGACCTCGGCTGAACATATAGGGCCCATGTCCACAACAATATTTATGGCTATACTCCACATAAGCAACATAAACAAAAGCCACTGAGAGTGACATGCTCATGGATATGTACACAAATGCAACGATGAGTGGGACGTGCTTGAGGGATACATTCCTGAACCAGACACTCACCATGCTTTGGAACATGATTCCTATGTACATCAAGCAGGGACACTCACTAGCACTCTTCATGAGATACCTCGATGGGTGGATGGGAGACACACATGTATGCCAGGGATCACTGCAGTGGCTGTACTGTACACAGGTGCAGGTAACACATGGCTCTGCTGTTCACAGACAGGTCACTACCCTAGGGAGGTGCCGCCAGTGAAAACACTGTAGTTGGGCATACACATGGACTTGGCCAGACAGCATAGTACCTCACTATGAACCTGTGAAGCTATTACATATCCTGTGTGCATGGATAATTGAGTAGCTCTTCCATTTCAATTAGCTATCATGCTGTTACAGTGTTCCGTGACTACAAGCCATATGTATCCTGTTATTGTGTATTGTACATGCCAATAGACAATACCTTTTGTTTGCATGATATAACAGTTATGCTGTGTAAAATATCTGACATATCTACCTACAGTACTGTACAATACACATATTTTAAACATTATCCCATAATGCAAAGCATACTTGCACAGCAGGACCACCTTAGGCATGTTATTCTCATTATATGCCCATACACATGCCTACTGTGACAGTATATCAACATATACTATCCCCTGCTATGGTACATACTTGTTGGACAAACCCTACCACTGACGGCGGGTGGTGTGGAATTGTTGTGTTTAAAGCCCTCATGTAGCATCCCTTGTGGTGTATGAGATGTTTACCTTGTGGCCCACAGCAGGACACACAATTTCTACAAGCATTACTATGCTCAACAAGACATCACTACATAATACCTTTTCTCACTTTATGTATTGCATACACTTTAATTAATACAAAACAGGCTCTACATACACTAACATACTGAGTGTTCTACATACCTTATTAGCGTTCCGAGTCTTCGTAAATATTTCTCTTACACCTTTACTGTTTAAACGGTTCTATGGTATGAGCATACGGTTTGAATGTATGGCAAGGCATCCTTATATACATTGATACCTGTAACATGTGGTATCCTGCCACCATTTGGTGTTCCTGAGTAAATTATTACATGCACATCAGCTGTGCAGCTACTCCATTCGCCAATTACGTGGCAACAGTGGGGTATAACTGAATTCTCCACTTGGGCGTTGCCCTTTTGCCCTACCTTCAGGGAGACGGCCTGTATGTGTTTTGTTGTGAGGAATTGCAACTACTATTTGGAGAGACACGGATATTTTGAATTCATGTCCCCCATGGATTGTGTATGATGGCTAGTGTATGTGGTTCTACATGTGAGTGTACCTGTCATCTCAACCGTCTGATAAGGGACTATTGCAAACAAAACCTGTAACATCGCCGTCTGTTCCATTATATAACAGCTACGATTTCATATGGCACCATTACAAATGTGTCTCTCACAAGGTGTGTTAACGCTTCTGCAGATGTAAATGAGTGAGTGGATGTCTGTGATGTTATTACAGTCTGTATTGCAATTGTTTCGGGTGTGGGGGAGATGTAGGTGGATGTACATAGCATATACAGGCTTGTGGGGACTGCATTTCTACATATTCCATATATGTGTGTAGGCTCCTTCCCTAATTGAAGACCTATCATTTAGTAGACTTGAAACTATGGTTGTTACGGGCTTATACATTGAGCCATTGTTAATTGGTTCCTATATAGCATGCAGGTGAGGTTGATACTTCAATACCTCTGGAAATACATCGATATGTAAGGGAATGTTACTAAATGACAGCTGTCTCATGTATTTCTGTCACAGATATTTGCACTCGGCACCACAGGACCCGGAAGCACGTAAACAAAGGCTTTCAAAATAAGCAGATGAAGAAATCAAACAGCTGCTAGGTCTCCAAAAAGATCCTTTAATGTAACCAGGCAAAGTAAAAATCCACAATATCATCCAAGCGCTTTCACTGACCACATGAGCTTTCTCAAGGCAAACAACATTGCTGGAAGTTCATTCACATTAAATACTTCCAGAATCATCACATGACTTCCTGTGAACCTTTCCCAACAGGAAAATCACCATATAAGGAAATTCTAAAATACATTCTTATTATCATTAAAAATAATTCATTTTCTAAAAATAATTCATTTTCTAAAAATATCTTGGCGACTGAATAGCATAATGAACTTGAAATTGAATACAAACTATTAAAATATGTCATAAAACAATTCTGTAAAATATTTATAGTTTTATAATACAAATAAGTGCAGTAACCCCTTTTAACCATCGGGGGTGAAATCAAAACTCCAATTTAAAACCTAGAGTTACTAACTGGCATTGTAAAACATTTCTTATCTGAGTTGCCAATGTATAACATTCCATATATCATATTATAAAATCTTATGGATTCAAAAGTTAATAAAACAATAGATGTCATGTTCTGCTAAACTGTGTTATAAACGAGCTTGTCTCAATTTCAAAACACTAGTGATGTTGAGGGTGTCATTCAGACCTGGGTATCTAGTAGCATCTAACCGGAGCTGCCAAAATAGCTCACGGTATTCTAATTTTGACTCCCAACTACCCCCTCTTATATCCGGTTGTACCTGTTCCAACACCATAAACTTTATGTCCATGTCCTTACACGTCAAGGAGTGTTCATAAAAGGCATTACTTTCCTTCCTTACATTGATGTCATTGAAGTGTTCGTAAACCCTTCTCCTAAACACCCTTTCGGTTTTCCCAATGTAAAAAGCATGGCACGTAACACAGGAACCAAGATAGACCACACCCTTGGATCCACAGTTAAAATGTTTGTTGGAACGGAACTTAAATCTTCTAGAGGGAAGGTAGTAGGACCCCGAATTTAGCATAGCGTGACATTGCTTGCACATCCCACAGGGAAAAGTGCCTAATTTCTTTCTATTGTGATTCTGTGGATCCTCTAACCTAATATCCAAAAGTTCTTTCAAATTCCTGCCCCTTTTCCTAATAAAAGAGGGGTAACTGGGCATAGAATTCTTAAGATCTTCCTGAAGTCTGAGAATGGGCCAATATTTCTTGATAATCTTCTCGATTTGATCTGAGTTGTTGGAGAAAGTGTGTATAAAACTATTTTTTCCTTGTAAAATGTGTTTTGTGTTTTGAAATTGAGACAAGTTCATTTATAACACAGTTTAGCAGAACATGACATCTATTGTTTTATTCACTTTTGAATCCATAAGATTTTATAATATGATATATGGAATGTTATACATTGGCAACTCAGATAAGAAATGTTTTACAATGCCATTTAGTAACTCTAGGTTTTAAATTGGAGTTTTGATTTCACTCCCGATGGTTAAAAGGGGTTACTGCACTTATTTGTGTTATAAAACTATAAATATTTTACAGAATTGTTTTATGACATATTTTAATAGTCTGTATTCAATTTCAAGTTCATTATGCTATTCAGTCGCCAAGATATTTTTAGAAAATGAATTATTTTTAGAAAATGAATTATTTTTAATGATAATAAGAATGTATTTTAGAATTTCCTTATATGGTGATTTTCCTGTTGGGAAAGGTTCACAGGAAGTCATGTGATGATTCTGGAAGTATTTAATGTGAATGAACTTCCAGCAATGTTGTTTGCCTTGAGAAAGCTCGCATGTGGTCAAGTGAAAGCGCTTGGATGATATTGTGGATTTTTACTTTGCCTGGTTACATTAAAGGATCTTTTTGGAGACCTAGCAGCTGTTTGATTTCTTCATCTGCTTATTTTAAAAGCCTTTGTTTACGTGCTTCCGGGTCCTGTGGTGCCAAGTGATTTTCATTCTTGGTTTGATTTTGCTTTTAGTTTTGGTGTTTTTTGTCGACTTTTACACATGGCAGAAGGAACGGAAGCCAGCAGCTTCACCCACACTCCGGCAGTACTGAGAGCCGATTGTGAAGATGCTGAAACAGCCCCAGTTTCTAGGGCTGAGTTTAAACAGGTTTTAACACTATTGACACAATTGACTTCTATGGTTCAACAGCAGACACAACTAACAGTTTCCCAGATACCTGGGAACCAACAACAATTCAACAATCCCCTCAGAACACTTGCTGAAGTGGTTGGGTCTGGAAATGCTACAAGGAACACTGAGAGAGGGGGCAATCACAGTAATTCGAATTTGAATTGTTTTGACTATGTTAAATCAAACAACCAGACTGCTCCTGTGTCAAATGAGCAGAGGAAGTCCTTTGACTTCAAATCTTGGACAAAACAACAGTTTAATTTCAGAAAAGGTACTGTGCTTCATGATAATTATAAAAATCTTGATAATGTCTTTTTTGATTTTAAAGACAAACTGTATTCTTATAAGAACAAACAGATGGAAGTTGATTATTTAAATGAGTGTATTAATGTACAGAGAATTCATAAGGGCTTGAGTATTTTTAAGTTCCCTAACAATGTACAATATGGTTCTGATTTATATGACCAACTTTTTGAAATTTTCAACAAAGCAGGTTTAGACATGTTAAAATGCATGGTGATGGACTATGAGAAAAAAATGACTGTTTTGTTAAAAGATTTAGATGAGCTCAACGCAAATATGTTAAAAGATGTAACTTTCAGCTCAGTTAAGAGGGACTATGACAAATTGTTTAGTGATGTAGACCAGCATTGTTTTAGGGTACTTAATCGAAAAATTAGGAAATTAGAGAGGGACCTAATTGAATATAAGGAAGGTAGAGCCTACCCCCTCCCAATTATAAAAGGAAGAAGCAACAACAACACTACTGAAAATGTCTTTTATGAAAGGGGAGAAAATAATAGGCAAGGGGAACCTACAAGTGAAGGAAATGATAATCTCAGAAGAAGTGAGAGAATAGCACAGAAGAATAGGAATGTAACTACCCAGGATTTTCATTACCCCCAAAAGGGAGGGAGGGGGCGAAGGGAACAATACAACAGTTGGAATCACCCGACGAACTAATTTCAAGAACTACAGTGAATGAAGACAATAGCACAACATTATTTCAAGGGAAACAAATTAAACATAGGAAAGACAATTTTACTATTTTTAATTACACCGATCTATCAATAACAGACAATTTTTTTAGTTTACTTTCCAAGGGTTTTCATTATGTTCCCCTTAGGCCTTCCCCCATGGTTACAACCTTGATTGATTTAAAGCTTTTTATGAGGCAGCTCAATTTTAACTTATTGTTTAAAGATGAACGAAACTTTGAAAAGACTCTTACAAGAAAAAGCACCTTCATCCCGCTTGTCCACCCCACCATTAAAACTTTTGAGGAGTTGGTTGAGACTGACATTAGGAAACTTAAGGAGAAAGATTATTTTAAAACAACTGACAATATTACTGAGGATGAGTTGACTTTAATTAAAAAGCTCAAAATGGAGGGGTGTAGGGTTATGAAACCGGACAAGGGGGGAGGTGCTGTCTTGATGTACACCTGGGACTATGAGGCTGCCTTGCACACTGTGTTACAGGATACTGAACAATATGAACTTGTCTCAAGAAATGAGATCAATATAGCTCAAGCTAAAATAAATTATTCACTATATGACCATTTAATGCAAAATGCCATTAATGAAAAGTTATATAACTATTTATTAGTAAAAAAACCCAAGGTTGCCCAGATTTTTGGAATTCCAAAGACACATAAGAATTTGAACCCCCTGAAATTTAGACCTATAGTTTCAGGGGGTGGAAGTGTCACAGAACCCTTAACCAAATTTATCGACTTCTCCTTAAAACAACATGTAGAGAAAATTAAACACATATGTAAGGATTCATGGGACTACCTCAAAGGACTGGATCAGAGTTTATTTTTACCTGAAATGTTTATGGTCATTGTGGATGTGGTCGACTTATTTCCTAGTATTCCACACAACACAGGCCTGGAGAGGTTAGGAACTTACTTATCTAATGAAGTCCAACTGGGGGCCAAGTTTACTAATTTAATTCTGGAATTTATGGAATTAGTTCTAGAAAATAACTTCATTCACTTTAAGGGGGAATTTTATCGTCAGAAAAAAAGGTGTGGCAATGGCTGCCTCTTGTGCCTCCATGTACGCAAATTTGGTATTATACCAATGGGAAAAGAAATATATTTTTACTAGTACATGGTATCAGGACATCTTATACTATAGAAGATTTCTGGACGATATCTCCTTAATGTGGATGGGAAACGAACGAAGTTTAATGGAATTCATAGATTACATCAACAGGACGACCACATTTTTTAGTTTTACTTATAACATCAGTAAACACCTACTCGATTATTTAGACATTTCACTAGTGAAGGATTATTCAAATAGTTGTTTTCAGTCTAAGATTTACAGGAAAAGCACTTTTTCTAATGCATTCCTGAATTGCCACAGTGGACATCCCTTCTATCAAAAGAAGGCGATAGTGAAGGGTCAACTAATTAGGGCTTCATGAATGTCCAGCATGGACGAATTTTTCAATGAGGAAGTTTCCATTTTAAAGGGATTCTTTATGGACAAACAATATCCGGAAGCCCTGGTAGAAGCACTGGTCATAGAAATTTCTGAGAAGAGAGCAAATAAATATCCTCCTTTATTGGGGGTGGGTTTAATGAGATGTCCCCAAACCCTTCAAAACACATTTTACAAGGAAAAAATAGTTTTATACACACTTTCTCCAACAACTCAGATCAAATCGAGAAGATTATCAAGAAATATTGGCCCATTCCCAGACTTCAGGAAGATCTTAAGAATTCTATGCCCGGTTACCCCTCTTTTATTAGGAAAAGGGGCAGGAATTTGAAAGAACATTTGGATATTAGGTTAGAGGATCCACAGAATCACAATAGAAAGAAATTAGGCATGTCCCCCCTGACAAATACCTGATACAGCTGTGAGGCATACCAGATGTGGGAGTCATGGTAGCTTCCAGGGCTGCCAGCACACACATCCATGATAATGCCCTGGACATTGCACATGACCTCGCAGTTGATGGAGTGGTATCCCTTGCAGTTTATGTAGCGCCTACCATGCTCACTGGATGGTGACTTGATATGTATGTGCGTGCAGTCTATCGCACCCAGTACCTCCGGGTAATGTGTCACATGGTGGAAGAAATGCATATTGCTGGCCAACTCCTCCTGAGTTCGGGGAAAGTATATATGCTGATTGGCATGTGGTAACATGGCATCCAGGAAATGGTGTAGTACCCTGGATGCTGATGCCTGTGAGATCCCCATTATATCTCCAGTTGGCCTTTGAAAGGTACCCGTGGCTAGTATTTGCAAGCTTACACATACCTTCGTGTCCACTGGGATAGGTTCCCCTCTGTTGTTTCTGGATCTCAGGCATGGCCGGCACAGCTCAACTATTTGCTGTAAGATGTCCCTGTCCACCCTATAATGCTCTACTATCTCCAGATCATGTAGCCCCTGGTAGGTTACCCTCAGTTTGAACACTCTTCTCCTCCTTCGGGGCCTGCAGTGGTTGTCAGCATCATCCTCCACAACACCGTCAGTCTCTAACACATGGTGATGAATCACAGCTATGGCCGCTCCCAACATGTACATTGTAAAAGTTTCCTGTCTGTTTGCACCAATGGTGCAGTGTTTGTGAATACACAGGTGTGTGTGAGGTGCCTTCACACTTTATACTATTGTGCTGTGAACACCGATGATGTCATAGGGTGTGTATCTACAGTCGGAGCTACAGGGTATCTTATGTGTTTTACCACAGGTACCGCTATTGTGGTGCCTTTGGTGTTGAATTACATTTAGCTGCCGTGGATTACCTCTTGCCCTTCCCTTAACATTTCTTAACGTTTATCCTCCCATTTTCTGGCATGCATCCAGCAGCCTGCTTTCTTTTGTACTTTCCAAAACCTGGCTTATCTTGTGAAATGTGTTCTATGGCCGATCTACTGCAGGTTTGCTTTGCTCTGCTATGACAGTTCTCTTTTCTTTGCAATCTGACACCTCCCCTATCCTGTTTTGCAGGTTGCTTTGAGCAGACTTGTTAGCTGCCATTGATTGCCCACTGTGAGTTAATAGGTGTTAATTACTCAGTTGTACTCCAATTATCCTACTGCGGCATTTCCTTATTTTCTTACCCTAACCTTCCTGTTTGAGCTATGGTGTGCGGCGCATGCATCTGCTTACCGGGTTTCAGGCACGTTTTTATCCACGTACACATGCGCTTTCGGGCATCATATGTGCTCTCAGCTAAACAATGCTATACCTACATCCCCACACCTATCCTGCGGCTTTGTTTAGCAATGGGCATGCTGGATTTGGATTGTTCTAATGTGCTTACAGCTATGGTGGCACATGCCACTGCTGATGTCATGTATACCTCCAAACCACTCCTCGGTGTTGTAGCACTGCGCCGTATGGTACATCCTTAGTCCGGCAGGGCATTTGCGATTCACTATCACTTGCCTCATTTGCATAGCATTGACTACTAAGTCATAGTTACTGTGACGAACACTATCACAGACCCTTAGCAACCCTTGCAGCTTGGTTGTGGTGTACCATGCATACCATTGTGTATTATGGTGAAATCATGATTTGTATTACATTGTGATTTTATGACATTTGTATATATTTTCTTTGTGTTCCTGTTTGCGCACACATGCCCTGCAGTTGTACTTTGCGTTACTGTGGACATGACATTAAATGTTGTTTATTAGGTGTTGTGCATCTTTTCTTATGCCATTGGCTGTATATTTAGCCATTGGCATATGTTAACCTTGTAATACATGAGTCTGGTCCGCTTTCATAGCTCTGATGTTCTGTTTGGAAAAATGTAAACTGTTTTTTTTGGTTTCCATTTCTGTGGGCTTACGCTATGCCTGCACCACTTAATGAATCACTATGTACCTTCATTTGCATGGTGCAGTACTGCGCATGGGGTGATTAGTATACCTGAGCCGAGGGCTGCACAGATCTGGCGTACGCTGGTAGTGCATGTGGAATTGGATCGTATCTGAATCGCTCGGCGGACATATTTGGCATTATACTGCCTATGCTACGCCTGCGCCTGGCGCAAGCTTCATGAATCCCGGGGAAAGTCTCCAATGAACAGGGTATTTTGTTTAATGGTGAGTGTGTCCACTAGTTTTTGGTATGATCTATGATAATCTTGGAATATAGACAGTGACCTGTATCTTGCTAGAATATGGTACAGACCTTTGTCTGTGGTGATTTGCACTTGGGCAAACTCCAGGGGATAGTTCTGTTTAACCAACCTAGAGTTGTACTTGTCGCTGATGTAGAGCAAGACTGTTCCACCTTTAGTCTTTGTCTGTGCACTTGTTGGTCTAAATGTGTGGAAGACACTGAAGCTTTGCACTGTCAGAGTACTTTCTGTGGATCTAAGCCATATCTCAGTAATGGCATAGAGATTTATATTCTCAACAGTGAAGAGTGCTTGTAGGTTGTTTAGTTTCTTGGTAAGACTCCTAGCATTAACCAATAACACCTTTAGGCTTCTATGGCTTTTATTTGCTATGTTGGTAGGTTTATCAATTTGGCATTGTCTAAAAATGGCTCTAATGGGGAGGATAAAGTTTGAGCCAATATTCAGAATCCTGGAAGAAGCAGTGTGGTTTAACCATGTTCTCCCATGCTGACAAATATATTTGGGTCTACTGTAAAGAACTGAAAATCCACTTGTTCGAAAATGAACAGTGGATTCTCGGTTACACGAAAGTGCACTTAAGAGAAAGTGCACTTCCGCGAACTTCGGTTCAATGAACCATTAAGGAACACAGGTGCCGAAGCACACTACAGTAGGGAAAGGGAATTTCTGAGTTTCCCCACTGTAGTGCGATCACAGAGTTGGTATATTTAAGTAGGGGGGTGTGGGGGGTGGAAGGGGGCTTGCCTCCCTGCAAAAACAATGTTTTTGTGTTTTTATCTGTTCGTTGAACCGATGTTCGCAGAAGTGCACTTTCGCTTAAGTGCACTTTCGCGTAACAGTGGGTCTACTTTTTATTTTTGATTAAGTGAGTTTTCGAATATATACAGTAGACTTATATATATATATATATATATATATATTTATATATATATATATAAATCACCTATATCTAATCTATTATATATATATATATATATATATATATATATATATATATAAACCAATTACAAAAATATCAAACTTCCGAAAAACAAAGTGCAGCTTCACAGATCCACAGACCACGCCAGCTAGTGTTGCAAAAGTGTTCTTAACGCAAAATTTATTCTTCCACAATGTAAAAACCACGTTTTCGCCACTCAAAATACAATGGCTTCTTCAGAGAACAGTTAAAACTTTTTTAAAAAATTAGCGCCATTTATACAACCTGAATTACGTGCTTCATGTATAATACACGTCATTTCCTTCCTACTGAAGTTTTTTATATGTCATGTAAAATCCCGTAAATTACCATAAAATACTCATTGAAAAAAACAAACTTCTCTAACAATTCTTTCAACTCCCTCCTGAATTCAAAATAACATGTAGAAATAGTACATATATTTTTTTTAAAAATCTAAACATGTACGCACTGAATACATAAAGGTATTGCTTTTACAAAAGTATGTATAATATTGTATTAAAAAGCATTAATTTCTATATATCAGTCAACATGGACTCCTGTTCAATATTCAATTAACTCTTTTCTTGTGTAAAAAGAAAAGAAAAAATAAAAATAAAAAATAATATATGTAAAAATATGTTTACTAGTCACACTTTAAAAATTAATTCATTCCATATAAATATATGTATATGTACCCATATATTTATATGTTACCTGTTATTGCTATAATTAGTGTTATACATAGGAATAGAAAAATTATATAAACGAGTGAGTAGATATGAAATACATTTAAATACTTTATTTATTATTATTATTCTATTTGTCTATCCGTTCCCCCTGTATAAATAACGTATGTAGATTAATAAAAATCCCATTGGTATAATCTTATCCACCACACATATGTACTTTGTCAAATAAATTATCACGGGTCCTTTTACTTTAAATAACCTTATGAAATGAAAAAACATTATGTACTTCATCAAATAAATTATCACGGGTCCTTTTACTTTGAATAACCTTATAAAATGAAAATATATATATATGTGTGTATGAGTATACACTTAACAGTTTTATACTCTATATACATTTCTGTAAAAATGTGTATATATATATATATATATATATATATATATATATATATATATATTAATTAATAAATTCCATCAATATAACACTGACTACTACCCAATAGTTACCTCCATTCAAGTATGGTTATCTAAGATAACTTTTCAATTTAAGTAGGCAGGAAATATTACAATTATCATTCAACCCAGGAGAGTTGAAAGCATTTAGTTTTATTTGCCATTCCAACTCTCTGGTTTCCAAAATAATTGATGTAGGTCCTCCTCTGGTGTTGTGGGGAATGTGATCAATAGCTGTAAAGTAAAATTTATGCCCTGTATGTTGATCAATATGTTTTGCTAAGGCGTTGTCATTTTTTTGTTTCCTAATTGCATACATATGTTGGTAAATCCTCTCCCTAAACTTACGGTCTGTTTTTCCAACATAGTATGCAGAACAGCTATCACAAGTAGCAAGATATACAATGGACTTAGTATCACAGTTTATCTTGTGACCAATAAAATATTTTTTACCATTGATTTGAAAAGAACTCCCTGTTTTCAGACTACTGCACCAATTACAGTGCCCACAAATAAATGTCCCTTTTTGTTTTGAAAAGGAGTCAGTGTTTATATTTCTTTCCAATAAGGTTTTTAAATTTCTCCCCTTCCCGTATACAATAATAGGTTTCGTCCCTAGTTTCTCTAATAATAATTTGTTGCTGGAGATAAAAAAACAATTTTTGTAAAGAATAGAACAGATTTCTTTCGAATCTGTGTTGTATGTTGTGATGAAACTACAAGAGTAACTCTGTGTCTCCTCATTAATCTGAGTCAAAGTAGGCTCCAGATCTACTTGTGTCATTCCAGAAGTGCATGTACAACCATTACTACTAACCTTAGATTTAGTATTTAAGAGAGGTGTATAAAAACCATTCTCTCTCTTGTTCCTAACCTCTACTGTTAGCTCATTGATTAATACTTCAGGATAGTCACGGTTCTTGAACATATCATGAAGAAGCTGGCATTCAATATTAAATTTACTTTCAGTACTACACATCTTCACTGCTCTGATGAGTTGCCCTTTGACGATGGAACGTTTTTGTTTATATGGATGTTGACTAGAAAAGTGAAGAAATGAGTTGCATTAAGTAGGTTTTCTGTGTATTGAAGAGACCAACGACCCATCTTCTATAATTTTTTCAAGCTTAACATCCAAATATTCAATATTAGATATAGAAAATTTGTATGTAAACTTAAAGAATTCGGTAGTGTTATTCATGTATTCAAGAAGATGTAAAGCTTCCTGTTCAGAACCTTTAAATATCATAAAGATGTCGTCAAGGAATCGTGTGTAGTAAGTTATCTGGTGTGTGTAGTTTGAATTACCAAAAATAAATCGTTTTTCCCAGTAGGCTACAAAAATATTAGCCACTGATGGACCACACGGAGAACCCATTGCTATGCCTTGTGTTTGCAAAAAGTATTTTTTATCAAATGTAAAGAAATTTGATGTTAAAATTATATCTAATAGGTCCGTAACTGTATCACTCTTATTCTTAGGAGCCCCTAAGTTGGTCAAAAAGGTAGCTATCCACTCAGTGGCCTCCAGATGTGGTATAGAGGTGTAAAGATCCACTGCGTCTATGGTAAGAAAATTACATAGTGGATCTAATTGGAGCTCATTGATATCAGAAAGAAAGGACCATGAGTCTTTACAAATGTAAGGTAATAGTTTGATATACTTTGAAAGAATTTTATCCACTAGGCATGCACATGGGTAAGTCATGGAAGATCTAGCATCTATGAGTGCTCTCATAGGTGGATTGTGAAGGTCTTTGTGAATCTTGGGGATTCCAAAAATGACAGGGGTCTTTGGAGTTGTAATATCTATAAATTGGTAGGTATAATTGTCAATTTTCCCCACCAAAAAGAGATCTCTAAAATAACCCCTGTTTCTAGAATAAACCATATTCATCTCATTGACAGAAGCAGGTGTATAGGCTGAACTGTCTAGAATACATAACATTTTATTGGTATAGTCACTGTTGTCAAAAATGACCAACCCTCCCCCTTTATCAGGTTTTAAGACCCTCACAGGTAAATGACAAAGTTCATATAAGAGCAATTTTTGTCCTTTAGATATATTATTTTTCTGGTATCTAGATAAGTTACTTCTGTTTGTTTCTAGATGTCTTAAATCAAACTCACACACTCTCTCAAAGAGAAATAGGTCAGGATGTATTGGTGGATTAAATACACTTGATAGTTTTAATTTGTAACCATCTTGTTGTATAGGGGCTGAAAACAATAATCCTAGGTTTAACTTTCGTGTAAAGCATTTCAAGTCAATTATAGTATCTGTCAAATTGAAATGACTGCTAGGCACAAAAGTATTACCAAAGGCTAATAAATCAATTAGCTCTTGTTCTATAGTAAAACTAGAAAAATTGTAAATTTTAAAGTCCCCTTTAGTGTTAACAAGTATTTTCAAACTTGAATCCTGGTTAATATCAGAATTGTCCAAATTTAAGGTTGATTGTTGTTCCATCGTCTGTTCCTGTAGCCCTTCTGGTA
>NC_056741.1:1242780643-1242868143 GCF_019279795.1 Protopterus annectens | reverse complement strand
GGTGTCCTGGGCTGCGTTTTATATATATATATATATATATATATATATATATATATATATATATATATATATATATATATATATCTATATATATATACATGAACTCTAAGAAGACCTAAACCCAAACATAAAACTACTGTTCAATCTCAGCCTTACTACAGGAAATGTACCCAAAGAGTGGCGTACAGCAACAGTGGTCCCTCTCCACAAAGGTGGTGCCTCAACGGATCCTGGAAACTATCGCCCCATAAGCCTGACTAGCTTGGTCTGCAAAGCTATGGAAAGGATCATCATGGACCTCATAAATAAAGATATTGGGGACCTACAGACACTGGATCCTACCCAGTTCGGCTTTGTTAAGGGCAGATCCTGCCTCTTAAACCTGGCTGATTTCTTTGAAACAGTCACCAAGGCCATTGACGAGGGGAAGGTGGTCCACACAGCCTACCTGGACCTTGCAAAAGCCTTCGATACAATATCCCACTCGGGCATTATAGATAAGCTCACCAGCTTAAATATAAACCCTTATGTCACTAGATGGGTTGCAAACTGGCTCAAGGACAGAACCCACATGGTTAGAATTGCTGGAGCCATGTCAGACTCCAAACCAGTTATAAGTGGCATCCCACAAGGCTCAGTCCTGGGACCTCCCTTGTTCGGTATATATTTCTCGGAGGTACAGGCCAACACGGAAGGACTGTGGCTGACCAAGTTTGCAGATGACTGCAAACTGGGCGCCATAATCAACACTCCAGCTGACACAAGCATCCTCCAAAAGAGCCTCACAGAAACAGACAACTGGTGCCAGAGCCATGGCCTCAAGCTAAACGCCAAACAGTGTATAGTTATCCCCTTTGGCAAAAACAAAGTGCCCACAAATTACCACATAGGTGGTAATCCATTAAGTGCAGAAGAAGTAATTAGGGACCTGGGGACCCAAGTTGATAGCAATCTCTCATTTGACAACCACGTGGCCAAAGTGGTTAGAAAAACATTTTATATAGCCCACCTAATCATGAAGGGATTCACATATAGATCAGGGGAGGTCATCGTGCCTCTTTACTCATCCCTCATCAGGCCCATAATTGAGTACAATGCCCCTTTTGTGATGTACCTTACCAGACACCTGCAGCAACTAGAAAGACCCCAAAAGTACCTCACCAAGAGGATCAAAGGGCTCAAACAGATGCCATATGCTGCCCGGTTAAAGAAACTCCAGCTCTACTCAGTGGCATACCACCTGCTCAGAGGTGATCTGTGCCTGACGTATAAAGCCATGTCCAACCCGGAATTAATGGACATGCTGCACCTCAGAAAATCCAAATCCCATCGAGCCATGCGCTCAAGAGACATGAACCTCAGCACTGAAATAAATAGGACATGCTGGAGGGACAGATTCATAACCCAGAGGCTCCCTTCACTCTGGAATAAAATCCCAGTCCATGTTAGGCAGAGTCCCTCATTGACTCTCTTCAAGAGGAATCTTGATGAGTGGATGGGAGATCTTAGGTTTACCCCGGGTATCACTTCTGTGTCACTGTTAGAGGCACAGTATACTAACCTCGAAAAAGGGCATAGCAAAATTAATTTAAAATGGGTGGCGAAAGCCAAACACACTCTGGCTAGGCTTATAAATGCCCTAGGGCAGATAGCCTAGTATGAACCTATGAACCTATGATTGTGAGTGTTTAAGGTTAGGGAATAGATTAGGTTAAGAAGATAGAGTAAGAGTGTGTGTGACTGTGAATGTTTAGGGTTAGATGAGGGGTTTGATTTAGTGTGTGTGTGTGTGTCCTGATTGTCTTTTATGTAGTGGTAGTGTTATGGGAACATCTTTATTTTAAATTTAAGATGCAGGTTAGAGTTAGGGGCGGTGTTATCATGTATTAATGAAGTGGAACATGGAGGCATTGCTGGCTATAATGGATCTAGAAGTCAAAAACTCTTATACATCCATAAATGGAATAGCCCAGCTAATACTAAGCCCATAGATCTAAATATACTCCAAGCAATAAATAAAGCATGGTGGCAGGATAGATTTGTAACAGTGCTTATCCACTTCTCTGGAACAAATTAACTCTCCAAGTTAAACAGTGTGGCACACTGTCTGCCTTTAAAAAGTATAACTGGTTGGGTATTCATAAATTCACCCCCCGGTATGACTGGCCTGGCCCTCCTTGGCTTAAGGTTGGGTACTGGCAAAGCTGAAATGTCCTTGCAGCTCAGTTGACTTGCAACTCCTATAAACCTGTAACATATAACTAAGTCACATCCCTGTATGGAAACAGAGTTCGTGGGTCTTATATGTTTATACCTGCTTTCCTGGTGACTCTTGGGTGACCTGTGTGGAGTTGCTGTATGTGGGAGTGGAGGAGGAGGAGTGTGTGCTGCCTTGTCAGTGCTGAAGGCTGACATCATTTACAGTTTGTCTAGAAGACTTTGACAAAAGGTATATGCATGGTATTTGTATAGGCAGTATGTGTGCTGGTTAGTGCATTGCAAGAGCATAACATTTTTACATGGCCACTACAAAAATATTAGTATATCAGTCAAAATACTTCAACGTACTTTTCTTTTTGCGTTTGTGTTTCAGACCATCTTGAGATGCCAGTTTCTGTAAGCTTAACCCAGCTCATATGTTTAGTGGCTTTTGTTCTTGTAGGAGAAGTGTATCATTAAAAGGAAAGGGTTTCCTCTCATGACAACCTCTTTCTACAACTCTCCTCTCAGGCAGCTGATATTTATGGTTCCCTAGATTTTTAGTGAAATTATTTTTTTGTAACTCTTCCAAGTCTGTTGTAGACCCATAAATGGGACACTTAAAAATGTATACTTTACTATCCTTTTCTGCAGATATCAATCTCCACTGAAAATTTACAGTTTCTTAAAGTTTGTTGCATTAACTAAGAGGTTGACTATAAAAAATAGTTACATAATTCTCAGTTTATGGTAAGAGAAGCCTGAGTTAATTGATTTGAATTTTAATTATTCTAAAATTGCTACAGTCATTCTTGGTTATATGTTAAGTGTTTTTGATGTTAGACATACTGGTTTAAACAATGGGTGCCAGCACATGTGAAAATGGGTATATTCAACTTGATAAGGTGCTAACTGCATTGGTTTCTGGCTTGGTAGTGATTCTCATTTCATTGAATGGGAGGATTAAATTCTGAGCTGTTTACAATGTCTTATTCATTTCAGTGTATGTATTTATTTGAATTTGTTAACCAGTGTAATCTATTCATGCATTCATCGCAAAATAGTAAATTCAGGCATTGTCTAGGTGCATCCTGTGGAGAGACAAGACTTGGCTTTATTGTTTGGGGTGGGGGTACTGCTTTATGAAATGATATGTATGCCATTTTAATTCAGCTCATTTGTGGAACTCACAGTCATAATGGAAGGTTGGACTAGAGGCTAATGCAGCCTTTTTTATAAATTACTACTTTTTTAAGAATTTTAATTGTGGTTGGTGACAGTGAAATTATAAATGACTGTCATGATTTGCTATAAGTGACTTGGATTTGGAGTATGTTTTACAGATTATGGCTATATTCTGGTGTTTAAGCTGTTATGTGGATTTTGTGCAAGTAATTTGGAGAAGTAGTCAGCTTTGTAGGAGATGACTGTCAGAATAATTAGGGGGATTCTTATTTAAGCTGTGAATTATTGATGGCATCTTTTGTGTTTGATGTAATTACTGGATAATTTTAAGTAGAAAGTATGTATATGATGTACTTCTTATATCTATGTTGTATGGTTTATATGGCGTAAAGCTTTTGTATTACAGGTTTAATTTTTTTACAGGTTGCTAGTTTTCCTGCCCTCTGTGTGTGTGCAGTTATATGTGTGTGTGTGGTGGTGGTGGTGGTGGGGGGGGGGTATTATTTACATTGGAAACTAGCTATTTTTCCCTCATTAATTGGGAGTTTGGTTTTCCAGGAGGTTTACCATGTTCTCTTTACTTTGCTCTGCAGGATTTTAGTTCAGCTGAGAAGATGTTGACGGTTTTAGTGTGTCTTATTAGTTTGGTGTTTTTTCTGCAATGCTTAGTTTGTTTTCCTTTTGTAGATAGTGCCAGTAATTTTGGAACTAGTTTTCTAATATGTGGTAGTAATAATGGACATGTTTTATTGCTTAGACACTGGCTAGGTTTTCATGCTGGCTCAGCTGAAATAAAGTCAGCTTCACACAAAAACATGGCTCCAGTAAAACATTGTGGTACATGCTTGCAAATCCACTGAAGGATGCTACAGGTTAGTGTGAATTTTTATGTTTTGAGACATTATTTATATTCTGTTTAGTTATTTATGTCAACTCTTGAATTTGGAGTATATGTTGTAGGAAGAAATAAGTATGAATTATCTATTTGTTGTATTTTTATGCTTAATAGGTTCGTAGGTTTATACCAGGCTAACTGCCACCAGGGCCTTTACAAGTCTAAAATCTGGGATAAATTTAAATATTATCCCATTTCACTTAAAAGTTAGTAGGAGAATAAGAAGATTGTCAGCATGAATTTCCTAAAGATTAAGAAGTGTTGAACTCTGTCTGACATTACTGACTGACTGTTAACATCGGTGATTTACCAGAAAATCCGAACATTATACAAGGAGGAAGGTAATAATATGAGGTAAAATCAGGGATAGCTGAGCAGTACAAAACAGTTAATTCCCTGTAATATTGCTTTCATTCTTTTTCATTCTGATGATTTTTGTTGCAGTGTGGGTAACCAGTTATTTCTACAGATACCCGAGTATAATTTTCTCAATGTTTTGTAGTTTGTTTGCAAAGTAAATTGGTTAGACCAGTTTATTTTGACAGGGAGGATTTGTGTTACATATTATGCTATAACAAGAGACATCTTGTATACTGTTATATACTGCACTTACTTATTCATTTTTATGTCTGACATGAAAATGCTATGTGTTTTTGCTCCCACATAGAGATTTAGATTTTGGTTTAGTTCTCCTATTTACTTTGACTTGGGTTTTCATTTGGGTAGTTGCTGTAATCACAAGTTGTATGTGTGGTATATTATATTATATTATATTATATTATATTATATTATATTGTATTATATTATATTATATTATATTATATATTATATTATATTATATTATATTATATTATATTATATTATATTATATTATATTATATTATATTATATTATAGTGTAGTACAGTATTGCATATTAGTAGGGTTTTGGCAGAGGCAACATTTGTACAGACAAGGTCAAGCATATTTGTTTACTGACATCGGATTACTGGGAAAGTCTAACTGGGTAGGTGCCCAAGTTACATCGACAATTATAAGTCTATACAGTTGTTCCAGCTGTAAAATCTTGCTTGCAGAAGTAAATTGATTGATAACAGCAGAAGCAAACCATTATTGTAAAGATGTTCAGTGTTCTTTCCTCTCAGTAACAATAATTGAATTATTAGAGAAATTTTAGACCGTGTTTAGAAGTTAAAGGTAAGTTAGTATAATGCATGCAGGAATTGCAATATGAAGTGAGGAAAATAGTTATTGCATATCAAGATAGTTAGGAAGTGAGTGAAAGGGGACAGTGAGGAGGTGTACGGTATGAATCAGAACTTGTTAATATTTAGGAATATTATTATTCCGTGGCATGCAGGAATTGCAATATGAAGTGAGGAAAATAGTTATTGCATATCAAGATAGTTAGGAAGTGAGTGAAAGGGGACAGTGAGGAGGTGTACGGTATGAATCAGAACTTGTTAATATTTAGGAATATTATTATTCCGTGGTTGAGCAAGAACAGAGACAGAGTTTGGCTAAGAACTATTTCAAAATGTTTTTAAAGGACTTCAGGGAGGGTATTGACCTAATGGATATAGGTCAGCAGTTCCAGGCCTTATCAACATGGTATAAATATAAACCATGCCCAGCAGATTTGATGGTTTGTGGACAGAGAGAAGTTTTTCCTTATTGGATCATAATGACGGAGTCCAAAGATAGTTGTGTAGAATGGTATTTAGTGCCAGACAAGCAGATGTATGCTGGAAACTTTTACAGGTGGGAAGAAGCTGTGTATATGTTAGTTAATGGGGTAGTTCTAACCAATTTCGGCATTCAGTGCTATACAGTAGTGAGTTCTGAAAGGGGTATTTGCTGGAAATGTAGTCACTTTATTATAACATTGCTCAAAGTTTACTTTTTTTGCTGCCTGGAGGTTCATAGGCTCAGAGGTAGGTACTAGGCTATCTGCCGAAGGCATTTATAAGTCTAGCCAGAATCTATTGGCTTTCACCACCCCCTTAGATTAGTTCCCTGTACCTCTGCCCAGCAGAGCCATTGAAGCGATCCCGGGGTAAACTTTCTGTTTCCCATCCACTCGTCAAGGTTTCTCTTGAAGAGTGTTAGTGAGGAGCTCTGCCTAATGTAGATTGGAATCTTGTTCCAGAGCATGGGAAGTCTCTGGGACAGGAATCTATCCCTCCAGCATGTCCTATTTATTGTTGTGGTGAGGTTTAGATCCCTAGAGTGTGTGGCTCAAGGGGATATGATTTTCCTTAGTTGGAGCATGTCCATCAATTCTGGATTGGACATGGCCTTGTATGTCAGGCAGAGATCACCTCTGAGTAGGCAGTATGCACCAAGCACAGCTGGAGTTCCTTCAGTTGAGCTGCATAGGACATCTGTTTGAGGCCAGTGATCCTCTTGGTGACGTACTTCTGTGGTCTTTTCAGCTGTTGCAGATGTCTTGCAAGGCACATCCCAAATGGGGCGTTGCACTCTATGACAGATCTGATGATAAGTGATGCGTAGAGGGGCACAATGACCTCTTTTGATCTGCATGCAAATCTTTTTGTGATTAGGTGGGCCACATAGAAGGATTTTCTAATCACTTTGGCAATGTGAATATCAAAGGAGAGATTACGATCTACTTGGGTCCCCAGATCCCTTATTATGCCTTCTGTATATAGGGGGCTACAACCTATGTGGTAGTTTGTGGGTACTTTGTTTTTTCCAAAGGGGATGACTATGCACTTTTTGGCATTTAGCTTGAGGCCATGGTTTTGACACCAGGTATCTGTCTCAGTGAGACCTTTTTGGAGTATGTCTGTGTCATCCGGAGAGTCAGTTATAGCCCCTAGTTTGCAATCATCTGCGAACTTGGTCAGCCATAGTCCTCCTGTGCTTGCCTGTACCTCAGAGAAGTATATGCCGAACAGGAGGGATCCTAGGACTGAGCCCTGGGGAATGCCACTTGTAACCTGTTTAGAGTCAGACCTAGCTCCCACAACTCTTAACATGTGGGTTCTGTCCGTGAGCCAGTTGGCAACCCATCTCATGACATAGGGGTTTATGTTCAGGCTAGTGAGCTTGTCTGTCATACCAGAATGGGGAATGGTGTTGAAGAACCTTGCAAGGTCTAGGTAGGCTGTGTGGACCACCTTTCTCTTGTCTATAGCCTTGGTAACTGTCTCAAAGAAGTCCACCAGGTTTAGGAAGCACGATCTGCCCTTAGCAAAGCTGAACTGGGTAGGTTCTAGTGTTTGGGGGTTTCCAATGTCTTTGTTAATGATATCCACGATGATCCGCTCCATAGCCTTGCAGACCAAGCTAGTCGGGCTTATAGGGCGATAGTTCCTGGGGTCTGTTGTGGCTTAACCTTTGTGGAGCGGAATAACCATTGCTGTGCACCACTCTATGGGCATGTAGCCTGTGGAGAGGCTGAGTATGAAAAGTGTGTTTAGGTGAGAGGTTAGTTCATCTTTGAGCTTGTGTAGGACGCAGCCTGGGACACTGTCAGGTCCCATTAATGTTGTGTTTTTGGCTTTGGAGAGGGCTGTTTTAACCTGAGCATCTTGTGATTTCAGGGGCACTACATTCTTCTGGTATGGTTATGGGCCCTTTGGGGGGTGAAGTTTGCACTGAACCTGTCTGCCAGAATGTTGGCGATATCAGTCAGTTCAGTGTATTTTGTGCCATTCTGCAGATATGAGAGTTGCCACTTAGATTCTTGACATAGCTAAAGAATGCCTCGTGGTTATCTTTGGAGTCCTTGGCAATTTTTCTTTCGAAGCTAGCCTTCAATAATTTTATGAGGGATCATAGTTTCTTGCTGATACTGATTAGGGGTGTCTTTTCTTCTTGGGATTTTACTCTTTTCTGTACTAGTTTCCTCCTTCTATTGTATAGCTTGCTTATGGCAGGGGTCTACCAGACTGGTTTCCTTTTCTTGAAGGAGTGAGTTTTGGTTTTGCTTGGGATAGCACGATTCATGCATTCTTGTAGGTGCCCATAGAGTGCATTAGTAAAGGATTTTGCTGCTTGGGCAGCGTTATCTTTTAGCATGGGGGCTTTGAAATTTTCCACCTCGGTCTTAGGTAACATGAAGTTGGGGTGGGGCAGAATTTAGATATCCAGAGTGATTAGTTTATGGTTAGATCTAACCAGCGAGGGGTTGACCTCTGGTGTGGAACACCGGTTGCCCATGCTGGTGATGACCAGGTCCAATATGTTGTCACCTCTGGTGGGGGTGTTTTCCAGTTGATCCAGGGCATTTGAGTTTATAAATTCTAGGAAATGTTGGGCAAGGGAGTTAGTACTTTAGTAGTTCTCCCAGTTAATGTTTGTGTAATTGAAATCACCAAATATCAGGGTGTTTGGTAGGACCTTTATGTTTCCCAGTGTTTCCAGAAATGTAGAATGGGGGTCCTGGGACATGGTCGATGATTTGTAGCAAGCTACAATTTGAATTGCAGTTTTGCCCATTAGTTGCATGTGGATGATATCTGAAGCATCATGATGTGCCACTAAACTGGAGGTGTGGGTATCCTTGATGAATATGGATACTCCCCCCACCTTTTGTATTTCAGTCCAGGTTTTGTGGCCGAAATGTATGGTATGAGTTGTAACCTGGTAGTGCTGGGGTGCTGTCTGGAGCCTTGAACCAGGTTTCTGTTACTGCACATATATCGATTTTCTCCATACTGAGGAGTTCCTCGAGTGTGTGCATTTTGAGGTTTAGACTTCCGGCATTGAGTAGCATTACCCTCAGTTTCTTGTTACATGTGCAATTTACGGTGGTGGGTTTGTCTTATGAGCCTTTCCTACAAAAGGCACTATGGTGGTGGCAAGAGCTTTGGCCAGTATTCGAAAGCCTAAGGGTGACCAGGTGCAAGTCATCTCTAGCTAAGCAGTGTGGCTTGTCGAGCATGTCATCCCAGACTGACAGACACTGGATCCCCTTTGAATGACACCAGAAGCTTAGCCAGTTGTTGAAATTGATCATTTTTTTCTTTATACTGTGGTATAATTCTTGGTGAGGGCAGGATCATACCAGCCTGGGCTACGTGATCAGAGAGCTCTTCCATGTAGTAAAAGGGGGAGCACCATAAAGTAGTTAGGGGAGGAGGTATGTAGTAGCAAGTGTAGTTTTAGTTGTGTTGGGGTGAGAGGTTTTGCATCTGTAAAGCATTCCAAGTTTTTGATAATTTTTTTATGCACTTTTGTATATGTAGATCAAATGCAAAATTATAGGTTCTTAGATAAGTACTAGGCTAGCTGTCCTTCCAGGCCATTTTAATTTTAGCCAATTTCCCCCTTTATATTATTAATAACCTATCCCATTTGGTTATTGATTGATCTTACCTGCCACATAGGTTCATAGGTTCATAGGTTCATACTAGGCTATCTGCCTAGCCAGAGTGTGTTTGGCTTTCGCCACCCATTTTAAATTAATTTTGCTATGCCCTTTTGCGAGGTTAGTATACTGTGCCTTTGTCTAACAGTGACACAGAAGTGATACCCGGGGTAAACCTACGATCTCCCATCCACTCATCAAGATTCCTCTTGAAGAGAGTCAATGAGGGACTCTACATGGTTGATAGTTATATATTACCCATTACCCCTAATGAGAATAACTGGGGATCAAACAATAGACAATTTTATGGTACTTATGCATAGGATAAAGCATTTAGGAGCTGCATTTGTCCATTATTAGCACAGGAGCAGTCCTGGTAAATTTTGTGTTTCCCATCCATAGATCTAAGTTGTACTTGAAAATGGAGAGGGCTGAACATTGTTCTATGTGAATGGAGAGCCTGTTCCATAGCAGTGGTATCCTCCGTGAAATATGAGGTTTTGACACATAGAGTATTTCTGAGCCATTTGACTTACTAATGTGGAGTAAATCCATCAATGATGGGTTGGAAGATTCCTTCTACACTAGACATAAGTCATGTCTTAGCAGTCTGTATGATACAGAGTATGGTGGCAGGGGTTCAGTCGGTCCATGTAGGACAACAACAATAGACAGATGTTGGTCAAAAGTTAGGTCACTGTCCACATAAGTTCCCAAATCCTAAGCAACTGGGGCAAGTCTTACGGGTGTATTGTCAGTGTGGTAGTTCCCTTGGGTAGATGACTTTCCAAAAGATACAGTCATGCATTTTTGGCATTTAAGCTTCAGACCATGATTTTGACACCAGTTACTTATTTGAGAAAAACATTTCTGGAGTATGGCCAAGTCATGTGGGGATTCAATGGCTGCTCCTAGCTTGCAGTCATTTGCAGAATTAGTCATTATCATCACCCTTTATCATTAGTATTATTAGTCAGTATTAGTTTTTATAATCCAATAACTTCTATCATTATTTGCTATTAGAAGTGACTTCAGATGTATTTTTAAGTGAGAGGATGTTAAATTTTGTTTTTCATGTTCGGGAGATCTGGGAGGAAAAGTAGTAGTCTGTTTTTTGGGGAAGTAGCACATGTTGACTTACAAAGCCATGTTTCTGTGGCTGTTACAATTTCCTGAGTAATTTTTTGGAGATATGCCAGGTTATCTGATGTGCATATGAGTGCAGCGTCATCAGTGTATTGTATTTAGGAGGGCTTTTGTGTGGAGGGTGTTGGTAAAAATATTAAAGAGAGGGGACCCAGGATAGGGCCTTTTGGTACATGGGTGATGAATGGGAGATGTGGAGAGAGGGTGCAGTGCCATTTTACTGCCTGATACCTATTGGATAAGTAGCTTTTGAACCATAAAAGGGTGGGCTGTGATACACCTAATGTGGCCATTCTGTTGTAGATGTTTGCTGTAGCAAACTGTGTTGAAGACTTTAGACAAGTATAGAAATAACAGGGAGACTAGTTTGTTGTTATCTGTAGTTTTATTACCAGTATATAGAAGGGTTAGATGTGCAGTGTTAGTACTATGGGATGTATAGAATGCTTGTGTGAAGGATAGGAGTTCTTCCTGCAAGAGATAGTTTAGCAGTTGCTGAGTACATTTTTCAAGTATTTCAGAGATGGTGGATTTAGATAATGGTTAAGGTATTCACCTCATACACATTAAGTACATGGTTTGATTCTGACTTTGGGTTATTGGTTAAGCTTAAAATGACACTTTAGGGCAATTAACCTACCATTCTTCTGGAAACCTAAGATAACTATAGTTCTAAAGTTAGTAACCTCCTTTGGTAGAAAGATAGTGTGTGAGTTTTTCCAAACAAAGGGAACATGGGATTCCTAAATTGACCTGTAAATAAGGATTAAGACAGGATGGGCAATGCTATTTGCTGCTGTTTTAAGGTACTCACTTGTAAGGTCATCAGCTGAAGTTGCACATTGTTTAAGTTTAAGATTGTTTATATAGGATGTAGGCACATGTTTGAAGGTGAAAGTAGAAGTAGTGCTATACAGCTGTGTGGCAGGGGTGGGATTAGATGTTGGAATCCTTGATTAGGAACGCTTTGTATGAAGCAACTGTTGAATTCTATTTTGGGCTTAGGTTCATAGGTGTGTACTAGGCTAATGACTCTGGAGCCTTTACAAGCCTAGCCCATAGGATTATCCTGGCATCGTGCCACCTGACCTTAGTTTCCAGTGGCTCTGTTGAGTAGAGTGATCCCTGGGGTGAATTTTCTATGTCCCAGCCACTCATCAAGATTTCTCTTGAAGAGGGCCAGTGAGGTTCTCTGTTTGACATATATGGGAAATCTATTCCATAGCATGGGCAGGCTCTGGGTTATGAACCTGTCCCTCCAGCATGTTCTGTTGATTGTGGTAATGAGGTTGAGGTACCTGGAGCATGTAGTGCAGAGGGATTTCTTTAGATGTAGCAATTCTAGCAGTGCTTGGTCAGACATGGCTCTGTAACTCAAGCAGAGGTTGTCTCTAAGTAGGTGATAGAAGACAGAGAACAGTTGGAGTTTTTTGAGTCTGTCCATATAGGGCAAGTGTTTAAGGCCTAGGATTCTCTTTGTGAGGTAATTTTGCAGCCTCTCCAGTTGTTGCAGGTGTCTAGTGAGGTATATGCCAAATGGGGCATTGTACTCGATGATTGGTCTAATGAGGGAAGAGTAGAGGGAGACAATGACCTCTTTCTTCCTGGATGCAAAACCCTTAGTAATGAGATGTGCCACATAGAAGGACTTTCTGACCATAGTGGCAATGTGATGGTCAAAAGAGAGGTTGCTGTCAACCTGTGTTCCCAGATCTCTTATAACGCCTTCTGTGTTCAGTGGACTACCATTGATGTGGTAATTCATGGGAACTGGCTTTTTCCCCAAAGGGGATGATGACACTTTTTGTCATTGAACTTAAGGCCATGGTTCTGACACCAGTCAGTTTCAATGAGGCCTTTCTGTAGGATGCCAACATCACTTGGGGAGTTAATAATGGCTCCCAACTTCGAATTGTCTGCAAACTTTGTCAGCCAGAGTCCCTTCGTATTGGCCTGGACTTCAGAGAAGTAGATACCAAACAGTAGAGGATCCAGGACCGATCCCTGTGGGACTCCACTCATGACTGGTTGGCAGTCTGACTTGGAGTCACCTACTTTCACACTGTGGGTTCTATCTGTGATCCAGTTTGCAACCCACCTAGTGATATAGGGGTTGATACCTAGCTTAGTGAGTTTTTTTATGTTTCCTGAACAGGCATGATCTACCCTTCACAAAACCAAACTGTGTGGGATCCTGAGTTTGGAGATTCCCTATATCCTTGTTTATTAGGTGCATGATGATGTGTTCAATAGCTTTGCATATCAGACTTGTCAGGCTAATGGGGCGATAGTTCCCAGGATCTGTAGTCGCTCCTCCTTTGTGGAGAGGGTTGACTATAGCAGTGCACCATTTGACAGGGACAAAGCCTGAGGTGAGGCTGTGATTGAACAGGGTACACAGGTGAGGTACCAGTTCACTCTGTAGAACACAGCCAGGGATATTGTCAGGTCCCATAAAAGCTGTATTACTGGCCTTTTACAGTGCCTTTTTAACCTGTACAGCAGTAATACTGGGTGCCTGGCAATCTACTGGTATTGTGGTTGGTCCTTTGGGAGGGAGAGATGGGTAAAGTTGGCACTGAATCTGTCGGCCAGTATATTGGTAATATCTGTTGGCTTGGTATAGGAGGTACCATTGTGTTGTAGCTCAGAGCAAATTTGGGTATTGCTATGGAGATTCTTTACATAACTATAGAAGGCCTTGTGGTTGTCTTTACTAGCTGCTGCAATTCTGTTTTCATAGCTAGCTTTAGAGGATTTGATGAGGGATCTCAGCTTTTTGTTGAGGCTGATAAGGGAGTTTTTCCAGTCTTGAAACTTCACTTTATTCCACATCATTTTCCTACTTCTGTTGTAGAGTTTGTTTATGGCAGGAGGCCACCAGATAGGCTTCCTTTTTGGAGAAGAGCATCCTGGTTGAGTTATGAGTTATTGGGAGAGGGATTAGGGTTACATTTTGACCAGGATGTAAGATTTCTTTGATAGATAACCAGAATTTTTAAGAGTGGTATTAACTATTGATCTGAATGTTATAATATAGTTTTTTGTCTTCATTTATTTGCTTTTTTAGTACAGATGTGGAGCATTCTGAAGTTTGAGATACTGTGTTTTAAATTTCTACCATTCTTTCCATGCTTTTTCTTTATCCTGCTTTAACGTTCCAGTCTTTTCTAATAGCCAAATTGCATTATTTGTTCATAGTCTCTTCCTTCTAGTAGATGCAAGGCTATTTAGGAAAGTTGCGATGAATTAATGTACATTGTCATCTAATGAGAGGATTTGTTTTGACATTCCACTTAACAGATGATAGGATTGTAATGAAAATGTCTGGGTTAAACTCTTTATCATGTCGCCATAAATATGGGCATCGCTGAACCAGTTCATGGGTGGTTTTACAGCTATTGTTTTTGTTTTATCTTCATTAATTTTTCTATCCAGAAAAGACTTGAATCTGGTTCAAAAAGTTCCACAATGCTGAACTGCCCTTCTCTGGTTTTATCAGGTAAAAACTAATATCATCTGTAATTAAAGCTACATTTTCTTGATTACCATGCCAATTATATCCTTAAATTTCTGAGTCACTTATTTTTTTTGCCAATGGTTCTAAATATGATGCAAATAATAGTGGGGAAAGAGGATACCCCTGCCTGGCTCCTCTGTTCAAGCACAACTTATCAGAAAGGAACCCCCACTTTAATTTTCACCAATGTTCCATCACATAGCCTCCTAGTTAACCATATTAGTATGTCAGGGAATAGAAATGCTTACATTGCCCTACTCATAAAATACCAGCTTACTCTGTCAAATGCTTTCTCTGCATCATGACCCACCAACAACAGTGGTATGTCTAAAGGATCTCTAGTTATTTTCCTCATTATAGGCTCCTTAAACTTGGCAACAACCCTTTCTACTGAACCACTGCACTAAAAAAATAAAGCTTTTGTGCTCTGGAATTATTATTAAAAAACAATTGCTTAACAGCAGTCTTTTTAGACACATGTGTATTATCTAAGTAATCCCTTATTTTCTGTTTAGCACTTGGCAGTTGTGCCTCTTCTTGTTCTGTGAGAGGTGGAAACATTATCCTTCTGAAAATAATGCAGCATTTTATCTTCAGGAAAATTCAAATGCTGGTTCTTCCATGCACCCATAAACATGAACTTCACCCATATGCCAATTTCTATACGAAAAAGAGGACTTGAACAAATCAACTTTTATGCACATGCTACTATAGAAAATAGTATTACAGGCTACTATTGCATTTTGTGAAAATAAAAAGAGCATTCCAATGGGGGCTGTTTGATTTCCTAGATGAGGCATCGAACAGAACAGTGCTTCTTATCGGCTTCAGCTGTTATTAGTCATAAAGGACAGGGGGAGAGATTAGCAGATAGAACCAGATCTTGGGATAACATTTTTTGTGTGTTTCATCAAATGCATTGAGACACGCAAGCCATTCTTTGCCTTGAAGCCAGCTCATGCAATAGGAGTATATGCATTGTGTGTGTGTGTGTGTGTGTGTGTGTGTGTGTGTGTGTGTGTGTGTGTGTGTGTGTACAAAAATAACACCATCAATTTTTATGTGTGAGCACACAAAAATAACACCATCAATTTTTATGTGTGAGCACACATGGTATTGTATGTCAGAAACACAAATCTTCTGCCTAGCTGTTAAAACACAGTTAACAAGAAATTGTCTTTCAAAAAAAAAGCATAACATTTATCACAGAACATACAGATCCTTAGAGCTTCTGTGAGAGTTTGTAAATGGAACTGATTGATCCCAGCTGTTGCTTGAGCATAGGTAAATGATCATTGACCTGTCGCAATATAACCTCACTATTTGTGTTTCCTGTAGCCCCCCCCCCCCGCTTTGATTTCATCAGCTGATACTGATTCTGGGCATGCACTAAAGCCTACTGTTCAAATTCTGCTTGTCTGTTAGCAAAACATTTAAAGCAACAATATAATGTATTGCAATGACTCTGTGAGACATAGTAAGATTAAAATGGTTTGTACTGTACAGTTACAGAATGGCAATTTCAGAGTGGTCCTACTAAAACAACAGGGTTGTGGGTGACACAGTCTGCATGTGGTGTGTAGGAGGATTGGCCAGTTGAATTGATGTTTGTTACCTGATTTTAGATTATTATCTGAACACCTACTTTGTGACTGAATTATTACACGGTTTATAGATGTCCATGTTGTTTGTATTCTGTTTCACTCATTTGTGATTGCAGGGTAAAACAGGGACATTTGCAGCAAGAAAGTATCCAAGCTCCATTATTTAGGTCATGTTGTGTATACTATAAGGTAGGAATACTTATTTCCCTACCTTCTGAGAGATGTTCTTCGTGTTTCACTGTTGCAGTCATCACACTTGGGTTATCCTGCCAGGGGTAGCCCTCAGTCGGCCTGAATACCAGAGGCTTCGTATTTTTGCATCGGTTGCTGTCACTCCAGGACTGATGTCAGGTTGTCAGTGGTATCAAATCAGGCAGATGACACCATTACATCAGTCTTTCATCTCATGGAGCCTGAAGCAGAAGCAGTTCGCATGAGTGCTGGTCGGCCGCTACCTGAGTTTTCATTTCTGAATTGTAGTTGAAGTCTTCTAAAGCTAAGTACCCCATTGGGGGATCCTTTTTTCTTGCTCTAACCGATGTCAGAAAAAGTTAACAATTGTCTTGCCTGTGGAAAGCAAATACCACACCGAGACTTCCATTCTTACTGCATCACCTGTTTAAGTCCAGACCACAATGTCCCTCGCTGTCACTTTTGTGCTTTCTTCAATGCCAGAACTTTACGTCATCTGGCCCTTATTGTAGCTAGATATTTCTGCTCTCAGTCCTCGAATTCTGATATGGCTTCATTAAGCCATCAGACTTCTGATCTTCTAATAAAAGTAAGGATAAAGACAGAGACAGACCGCACAGGTCCAAAGCCACCGCCGATGCTTCAGTTAAGCTAGTCGTCAGTTCTTTGGTCCTCAGTGAGGTGCTTTCACAGCCTCTGATGCCCGCTTCTGTGGATTCGCAGGAGGCTACAGAGACCCTTTCGGAGACCAGTATACTGTGAGACTCTTCTTCTACTAAGGATCATGCAGATGTCTTGAATGGATGGGTCCAGAGCAGTTAAGCAGGCACCGGCTTCCAAGGAAGTACTTCGCACTACCAATACTCGACACAAACCGACGACTTCTTTCGCATCTTCAGTTCTTTCTAAAACTACAGAGTTTCTAAGGCCCAGGGTATGAACTATGTCCAAAAAACTGACAACCCAAGCTCAGGCACCTACTTCCTTGCCTCAATCTCAAATGCTTAAAATGGTGGAAGTCCTTATTATGCTTATTAGGGGAAGTCAGGCTACCCCTTCCAAAAGAAAAAGAGACTTGTCCCCAGTAGTTTTATCTGAACAGGAGTTGGGTGACTCTGATGCTTCTGAATATGAAGATATGCAACCCCTCACTGCTTATGAGGATTCTGATGCAGAGGAATCCATTCCTTCTGCCTCTCCACCAGAAGATTTTTCATTTGGGGAAACCCTTCATACTTTAAGGGAGCATTTCCAATGGGAATGTCAGGACTATCCGCAGTCAAAAGAGAGACTCAGGGAATTCTTAGATTTACCCCAGCACAGACCTTTAGCCATTCCTCCTGTCCTGGATGTTGTTGATGTTTTAAAAGAATCCAGTTTGACTCCCGACACCCTTCATCCTGCTCCCAGGAAATCTGACAGGTTCTACAGAGTCTCTGATTCTCACAAATTCATTTTCAAAAATCTTACTGCTGACCCAGGGGTCATCTCTCAAGGACCTAAGGGAATTAAAGCAACCTCAGCCAAGAATACCACCCCTCAGACAGGGAATCCTGGGCTTTAGACAGATGGGGCATCTCTGCTACTCTTTCTATTAGAGCACTAAATTGTCAGTTCCACGTGCTGAAATATCAGCAACATACCATGGAACACCTCAAACAAAAAATATCTTCCTTTCCTGCTGGTGCAGAAAATAAAGAATTACAAGAGCTTATGCATTCTGCAAATCAAGTTACTAAGCACACCTTGCAATGTGGCTTTGATGCCCTAGAAGCATCTTGCAGGGCAGCAGTCACTGGTTCTGTCCTTAGAAGGCATGTTTGGCTTAAGGAACAGACATTGCCAGACCAAAATTATTGGGCGTACCAGTGAACAAAGACAATTTGTTTGGCACCAAGGCAAAAGAGGTCTTAAAAAGATGGAAGGAAAAAGCTAAATCTATGCAGACAGTTAAGGTCCAGCCTCGGAGGTTCAGTAGGCATTGTCCCTCCAAGCACTGGTCCTTTCCAGCTCCCTCCAGGCCAGTTCAGCACAGATTCAGGGAAAGCAGACCCCACAGACAGCAGCCCCAGAAAATGCACAGATCTAAGCAATGGAGTTCTTCCTCTTCAAAAACAGGGAGTGCTAAGCCACCCCCATATGGTAAGAACTTACAATGACTTTACACCTCCACCCCTTACCTCTGCCCACCTGCATCTTCCCTGAGGAGAAAAACTCTCCTTCTATGTAAACAATTGGGCCTCTATAACCACTGACCGATGGGTCCTCCAAAATAGTGTCCCAGGGATACAAATTTCATTTCCACACTCTGCCAACCCTAAGAGGGTTCCCAGATCTTCCTCCAAACCAGTGGGCAGAGGCCAAAAAGCAAGTCCGTTCCCTGCTCTCCATGAGGACAATACAGCATGTTCCTGCAGACCAGATTGGCCAAGGTTTTTATTCCAGACTCTTCCTGGTACCCAGAAAAGAGGGCATCTGATGCCCAATCCTTGACCTCTCCATTCTAAACACCTTTCTGGTGGTATCAAAATTCAAAATGCTCACCCTCCAGCAGCTTTTTCCTATGCTTTCCAAGGATGCTTGGTTAGCCACCCTAGACCTACAAGAGGCCTACCTACACATCCCAAGTGGGGAATCTTGCAGGAAATGTCTATGTTTCAGGACAGGATCTTTTTCTGCGCTTCCCTTTGGCATATTCACTACTCCCAGAGTTTTCACAAAATGCCTGGCTCCTGCCATTGTAAATTTACCCTTACATAGATGATTGCCTGATTCAGGCAGACAGCCAGAAAAAGCTGTTACAGCACCTGATCTTTGTAAAGGACCTACGGACCTCCCTGGGGTACACTATCAATGAAAAGAAATCAAAACTAGTACCCACACAAAAAATTGTATTCCTGGGAGCAAGCCTGGACACAGCATCCCAGATGACATTCCTTAATCCTGAATAACAAGCCTACCTTTCAGGCTACTTCTCTCACCTAGCCACTAGAACCCAGTTATCCGCAAGGAAAATCCTGCAAGCCAGACTGCATATAGGAAAACTGCAATGGTACCTAAAAAGCCTCTGGTGTCAACACTCACAAGATCTGGAGACTATCATTCCCCTGATGCCTTGTCTAAGAAAATGTTTTCTTTGTTGGGCAGCAGCATGCAACCACAACAAGGGACTTCCTTTCTCACAACCCCACACCACCTAGACCCTAACCACAGATGCATCAGACTATGCCTGGGGTGCTCACCTGGACGGCAGGTGCATTCAGGGCCATTGGAGCCAAAATGAAATACATCTGCACACTATCCAAAAAGAGATGCTAGCTGTTCAGCACACCCTGACAGCTTTCAGACCCCCTACTCTCCCCAGAGCCTCTAGTGATTAGAACAGACAACACCACAGTGATGTGGTATATCAACAAGCAGGGAGGGACTCACGCTAATCCTCTCTGCAAGCTCGCCATGACCCTTTGGCACACAGCCTCAGACATGCAACTTCACCTACTAGCACAATTCCTGCCAGGATCCCTAAACTCTCTGGCAGACAACTTAAGCAGAAACCTGCTAGACCCACAAGAGTGGCAGCTAGACTTCAGAACCTTCACCCTTGAAACCCAAAAAGGGGGCACCCCAAATGTGGATCTCTTTGCCTCCCACTCCAATCATCAGTTCAGCAAATTCTGCATCAGGGAACCTCACAGCAATGCCTGGAAAGTAGATGCTCTATCCTTCCAGTATCCTTCCAGTGGGTAAACCTCTCAGTCTATGCATTTCCCCCTCTACCACTCTTTTTCAAGGGTACTGCTCACAATAAGGGAAGAAAAACCGACAGCAATCCTGATTGCCCCAGACTGGCCACACCAGCACTGGTACCCACTGCTACACAGCCTGCTACACAGCCTATCACCCCTGCCACCATGGCACCTACCTCGTATCCCTACACTCCTGACCCAGAAGAATGGAGAATTCATGCATCCCCATTTGCAAACTCTCAACCTGGCAGCCTGGCTTATTCCCTGATCTCTCCTCATACTGCCAGCCTAAGCAAATAAGTTCTAGATGTGATACATGAGGCTAGACGCCCCAGCACTAGAAAATCCTATGCTGATAAGTGGAAAAGGTTTTGCACCTGGATCTAGGCTAAGGGTGCCAAAACAGCACAGCCCTCCCTACCTCTCATCCTGGATTACCTAACAGACTTACCACATAGGGGTCTATCCTTCTCTTTTATTAAAATTCATGCCTCTGCCATCCCTGCTCATTTCAGCACAGAGCCACCTCTCTTCTCACACCCTCTCATCTAACAGTTCCTAAGAGGGGCTAACAACTTAAGGCCACCCAGAAGAGCTCCAACCCCAGCTTGGGACTTAACTTTGTGTTGGAAAAGCTCACCCTACCCCCCCTTTGAACCTGCAGCTTCACCAGAGTTAAAATTCCTCTCTTGGAAAACAGCCTTGCTTCTCCCCATAACTTTAGCTATAAGAGTTTCAGAACTACAGGCACTCATGGCTGTAGAGCCCTTCATCATTTTCCACGCTGACAGGGTATCCCTCAGGACTAAATCCTCCTTCCTTCCTAAAGTGGTGTCTAGTGTGGCTCTCAACCAATCCACCAATCCATTCATTTGCCCACCTTTTTCCCTAACCTACAAAACAAGGAGGAAAAGATTCTGCACTCTCTAGATGTGCACAGACAGATCAGATTCTGTCTGGATAGGACCAAATCCTTTAGAAAAACTGACCAATTGCTAGTCGGCTTCACAACAGGGGCAGAGGACAAGGCCATATCCAAACAAACAATCTCCAAATGGAGAGCACACTGCATCCATTTCTGCTACAAACAGCATGGGAAACAACCCCAAAAGGGGGTCAGGACACATTCCACCAGGGCAACCTCCACCTCTGCAGCTTTTCTCAAGAGGGGTACCTACCAGGGGCATCCTGGACACTGCAACTTGTACTTCTGTTAATACCTTCACCAAGCATTACCACCTTTGCCATCGCAGTCTTGCAGGGCATCCTAGCCAGATCCCAGGCTTCTTGACAGCCTCCACCCTTTCTCTTCAGCTTTGGAAATCAAACCTAGTGTGATGACTGCAACAGTGAAACATGAAGAATATAGTATGTTGTGTACACTTACCATAAATGTAGATGTTCGAGTGTATTTACTGTTGTGGTCCTGGATTCCCACCCCCATCCCCCTTGTCTCTGACTATCTCTTCCTCTCTCCTTACAGAGAATTTATGGTATTTACTTTCTACTGGTGGTGTTCTTCCACCATAACCTAGCTCCCTATTTGGGGGCTTCTGACAGCTGGGGCAAGAAAAACTGATGTAATGGTGTCGGCTGCCTGATTTTATACTACTGACAACTTGATGTCAGTCCTGGAGCGACAGCAACCGATGCAAAAATACTAAGCTTTTGGTATTTGGGCCGACTGAGGGATACCCTTGGCAGGATAACCCAAGTGTGATGACTGCAACAGTGAATACACTCGAATATCTACATTTATGGTAAGTGTACACAAGTGTACTTTCTTCATAATGGCAAATTAGCAGGGAGATTTAGGACACATCAACAGAGCTAAGTTTTACTTCCATTACTAGTAATGCTTTCTGTATTGCCCATGTATTACGCTTCTTTCTCGTATAGCAAACTTAGCAGCTTGGCCAACAATAGCAAGAAACTGAGATGGTCTTCTTGTGTCTTTCAGCTTTTCCCGGTTAGGGGTCGCCACAGCGGAACTCCGGTCCGCTAATGATTGGCAGTAGAGTTTTACATGCTGGCTTGCTGGGCCTAACGCACAACCTTCAATGAAGGAACGCCCGTTTATGCATGCCGCCACACAGAAGACGTTCTAACTGAGAATCGAACGAATGCATACAAAGAGCACCTCCATGAAAAAGTGTAGAGGTAAATGACCACATCTGCAAACCATATAGGTTCATCAGGTATTACCATGCACTTGATTCAGATAGATCATTTGTAGTCTAATCAGTACAATTTTCACATTACCCTTTTCTCTCCAAGGGGGCGAATCTGTTTCAGAGGAGAAAAAGTTATTTGGAAAACATACCTATATCACAGTCAAGTTCTGTTTGCATTGCAGTGAAGGTTTATATCATATTTAGGGTCAAAGGATGTTAGTAAAGTAAAATAGCCCTAGAGTCTTTTCAAGCCTAGCCATTCATGCCATAATTTTCCCCAGTTATCAGTACCTACAAACAAAAACAGCTTTGGCATATGTCTGTGACTTGGGTATCTACAAGCTACCTCTGTCCATAAGGGCCACAGGTGATAGTCCAGGGGTGAATATGATATTTCCCATCCACAGGTCCAAACTACATTGGAATAGGCTTAGGAAAACCTCTGTTTCACAAAAATTGGGAGTTTGTTCCAGAGAAGAGGTAATCACTGAGACACATACCTATCCCTTTAAAATGTTTTATTTAGATCTTAGACATGGTTTAGCTCCTTGGCTCAGGTAATTCTAGTGCTGATTGATTTAAGAATGTGTAGCAGAACCAACAGGACTGGATCAGAGAAAGTCTTGTCGGTTAGGCTTATATTGCCCCTCAGTAGTCTGTAGTAAACAGAGTATAAGGACAGGGGTTGAGGCAGTCTGCACAGGACATGTTATTTACACCCTTTATTCTTTTAGTGTGTAACCTTTCTGGCCACTCCATCTGTTCCAAATGCCTGGTCAGGTATATTCCAAAGGGTGCTTTGTATTCAATTATTGGTCTAATGAGGGCTGAGTATGTTGGGACTATGGTCTTATTAGAATTGGATGCCATGCCCTTACTTGTAAGTTGTGTGACTTGGAAGGATTTTCTCACCACACATCGTGGACACGTCGTGATCAAAGTGAAGGTTACTGCTAAACTGGGTTCCCAAGTTGCTCACTACTGGGTCTACTCTTAGGGGTGTTATCAATGTTATTAATTGCAGAGTTGGTTGTCATCTTTCCTAAAGGTATAATTACTGTATGCCTTTTTTTGCATTGACCTTTAGGTCATGGTTTTGACACCAGTTATTTGTCCATGTTAGGCCCTTCTGGAGGATATCTACATCTTTGGAAGATGCAATGATTGGACCCAGGTTGCAGTCATCAGCAGAATTGGTCAACCAAAGGCCTTCTTATTTTGCCTTGACTTCAGAGAAGTATATTCTGAACAGAACAAGCCCCAGTACAGAGTCCTGAGGAACACCACTAGTAACAGTCTTGGTGGAGATGGATCCCCCCACCTTAACTTCATGTGTCCCATGTTAAGCCATTTGGCTATCCATTGGGTGACATAGGGATTTATACCTAAATCTGTGAGTTTCTCTATAAGACCTGAGTGAGGTATTGTGTCAAACACCTTTGTCAGGTTGTGGTAGGCAGAATACACTGTTTTGCCCTAATCCATGCTCTAGTGACCCCGAAATCCACCAGGTTTAGTGGGCATGACCTGCCCTTGAAAATGTTAACTGAGGTGGGTCCCATGTATGCAGATTTCCTATGTCTTTGCTTATCAGGTCCACAATAGTTCTTTCCATAGCCTTGCATATAAGATTAGTCACACTTACAGATCTGTAGATCTGTGTGTCTTTTGATGGTCCACCTTTGTGTAGAGGGAATACCATTGCAGTCCTCCAACAACAGCCTCCAGACAGACTTTATTCCAAGAGAATGAACAGAAATTCTAGTGGGCCTGACAGGTTGTGTTTCAAGCTATTCAGGAGGCATCCTTATATATTATCAAGGCACACTGATGCAGTGTTTAGCTTTGAAGAGTGCAGTGAGGACCTATTCTTTATTAATAATGTGGGAGAAATGGTAGAGGTTATTTCTTGGGGGTGATGAGGGTGAAACTGGAGCAAAATTTATCAGCCAGCAAATTTGCTATATCCCCCATTTCTGTATAGGAAGTTCCATTTGCTACTAGTTCAGCACATGGTTGGCTGTTACCCCTAAAGTTTGAGTGCATAACTGAAAACTGCCTTCTGGTTATCCTTAGCCTGGGGGGCTATTTTTGCCTGAAAGTTGGCCTTCTTGGGTGATTTGATTATTATCCTTAGTTGCTTGTTGAGACTGATGAGGGAGTTTTATTTGCCTTTTGGGCATAGTTCTTCCTTTTTTTTGCACATGATTTTCTTTCTTATGTTGTACAATACACTCTGTTTATACTGGGGGGGTCCACCAACTGAGCTTGTTTTTGGAGTTTGTCCTAAGTTTATTGGTACTGCTGTTTCTAAGGAGTTATTTACATGCTTGTACAGGGTGTTCATAGGTACTGCTGTTTCTAAGGAGTTATTTACATGCTTGTACAGGGTTTTCGTAAACATTTTCATGTAGGCCACAGTATTCTCTGAGTTTGGGAGGGCTTGGAATTTAGCTATGCCATCACTTATTAACAGGAGGTAGTTAGTCTTGGAAAAGTTCTTAAAGATTCTGGAGATTGCTGGAAGTTCAGGCTTTATGTTTATTTCAAGAGTGACCACTTTGTAATTTGATCTGACCAGTGAGAACATTACAGAAGGGAGTGTAACATTCCCTCATATTTTGAGTACTAGATCCAACATATTTGGACCCCTAGTAGGTGTGAAGTCTAGCTGTTCCAGTGTGTATGCATTGACAAAATGAAGGAATATTTGAGTCTGAATGTTAGTGGTTGTGTATGTATCCCAGTTTATGGTGGGACAGTTGAAATCATCCATGAATATGGTGTTGAGCTGCATTGTGGGTGACTCTAGTACATTCAAGTATGTGGTATGGTTGTCCTGGGTGGGAGTTATAGCTAGCAAATATATAGTGTGGGACTTTATTTAAGGTTAATTGGACATGGGGTTAGTACAAGCATGTCATATTGTATGACCAGTTTTGAGGTGTGCTTACATTTTATGTAGATCAGTAAACCTCCACCTCTTGTCCCTCAGTGTGTGATAGCTGGTTTAAATGTGTGGAGGACATTACAGCCTTGCACTGCCAGGGTGCTTTCTGAGTTTTTAAACTGTATCTCAGTAACTCCAGAGATGTCAATACTTTCCAAGGTGAGAAATGCTTTCAGGAATTGGAGCTTCTTGTTGATATTACTAATATTCAGCAGTAACACCTTTAGGTTCATAGGTTCATACTAGGCTATCTGCCCTAGGGCATTTATAAGCCTAGCCAGAATATGTTTGGCTTTCGCCACCCATTTTAAATTAATTTTGCTATGCCCTTTTCCGAGGTTAGTATACTGTGCCTCTGTCTAACAGTGACACAGAAGTGATACCCGGGGTAAACCTATGATCTCCCATCATCCCATTAGTTTATCTTAAGTAGGATTTACTGTGTCAAAAGGTTTATCACATTGGCATTGCCAAAAAATGGCATTATAGAGGTGAATGATGCTTTGGCCAGGTGTTTGTGATTTTGCCAGTTTTGTGAACATATAGAAGGTCACTCATGATAGGATCATTTAAGATTGTGTACACTATGTGGAGGCCATACCACAAAAATAAGTAAGAGGCAGAAAATGAGGCATTCTGCATAGGTCATAGAAATCAGAACTTTGATTTTCTTAGTGAGGAACCACTGGGTGTCTTTCAAAATGGATCATGTGTCTGGATATGCACACACCAAAGGTGTGTTATGTTCTCTCATAGGGCTACTGTGGGAAGAGTACACGTGTGTCAGTGGCTCAACAGCGCACACACCTTTGTTGATGGAAGATCTGAAGGCTATGGAGTATTTCACACACCAGACACTTGGATTAATTTTCCTATACTGACAATGAAGTGCAATATGGGGTGATGCTGCATTGTTGTGTGTGGTGTCTTCCAGATGAGATGTTAAACTGTAGTTCCATCAGCTTGAGTTGGTCACAGCACAGGTGGATGTAAAAGATCCCACAGGACTTGTATAAAAAAAAGGAGTAGAGTAAGTTCCCCAAGTCCTCTGACCAAATTTCAAGTCAGTATTAATATCACCTAGACTTTCCCCTTAAAAAGAGTGCATTGGACTAGTGAGGCTAACCTAGCTGCTGAAGAGTAAATAACTTAATAAATAGGCATCTCTAGAGCTAATGGCATCTCTAGACTAGAAGAAATAGCTTTGATAATCAGTATGTCCAGAAATGTGCTCATCACTTTTTCAGTATGTGTATGGATTATGTTTTTCAAAGAATATGGTATACACTTCTTAACATTTAAGTGTTGGTCATGATCCTGATACTTTGTGGTTCTACATGTTATATCACCTTGTAGCTCAGGGAATCCTCAGGAGAAGTAATGATGGCTTCAAGTTTAAAATAACCTATGAACCTGGTCAACAAGAGACTCCTGCCATCAACTTAGACATAGGAAAAGTAAATACCCACAGAGGCAGAGCCAAGGATGAGTCCTGGGGGAATCCTACTAGTAGTGAGATTTTCAGAGGAGGCAATCTGCTCCATCCTAATTTGTTGTGTTCCTGCTTGTGAGCCATTTCTGCTTGTCAGAAGGTAAAATATGGACTTGCATTTAATTTGATTAGTTTGTCTTTAATGTTGAGTGTGAAATGGTTTGGAAGGACTTGGGTAGGTCGAAATACATTTTGTCTACAGATTTTTCCTTTGTACAATGTTTCTGTGACTTTTTTAAAATATATTTTCTAGATTAAGCTGCCAAGGTCATCTTTTCACAAACCCAAACTGGTTTTGGTCATCGGATTGTAAGCTGTCAATATCTAGGTTTATGAGGTACATAATGATGTGCTGCATTATCTTACAGTTAAGGATGGTAAGACCTGTTGGTCGATCTCTGCACCTCTGACACAAAATCATTTGAGAGGCTGAGTTAAACTGATTCAGGAGTGGCCTCAGTGAGAAAGTACTTCATACTGACAAGAAAACATCCCAGCACATTTTCAGGACCCCCCTGACTGATGCTCAAGTCTGAAAGAGCATTTAAAAATTCCTCAGAGTTGATCTTTGTACCTACACCCCAATGTCCTATATGAGGGGGGTGAACTAGATACATCCCAGCACATTTTCAAGACCCCCCTGACTGATGCTCAAGTCTGAAAGAGCATTTAAAAATTCCTCAGAGTTGATCTTTAGGGTGTAGGTACAATGTCCTATATGAGGGGGGTGGGGGTGAACTAAATGCATCTTATTAGCTAATATGTTGGTTATGTCCACCGGGCAGAGTGGGTGTTTCAGCAGTACATTGCTTGGTATGGTTTGTAACTGCTAAAGAAGGAGATTGGCTGTTGAGGTTGTAGCTTTCATTTCATACTTGAGAAACTCAAATACAGCAAATTAAAGTTCTTTGTTTTAAAACAATTTCTTAGAATAGATTTAACATGTAAGAGTTTTTTGTCATACAGCTTGTTTATATTAATGTTCCATCACAGGGGTTTCCTGGTAAACTTGGCACTCAACCTGTCTGATTAAGACAGATGTCTTGATGCAGTCACTAAAGTGAGAATACAAAGTCTGCAAGTGCAGTGCTCTTGGCTACTTGGGTATTGAAGGACAGGAGCTACTGAACCACTTCAGGTCTTCAGCTCACTTTGGAAGCTTAGCCAGAAAGACATCCCTAATGATAGTATGTTTTGTTCATAAGATCGTAGGAGGTTACTAGGCTAATGACCCTAGGGCCCTTACAAGCCTAGCCAAGTTATAGTCTTACTTCCATGATCAGCACCTATAACCCCTGTCCAAGAGGGACATAGGAGGAACCCCTGAGGAGAACTTATGGTTTCCCATCCATTCATCCAGATTGCATTTGAAGACGGCCAATGAGGTTCTCTGCTTGAAATGAAGCGGGAGTCTGTTTCAAAGATGTGGTAACCTCTGGGAGGCAAATCTGTCTCTCCACCAGGTTCAATTAATGTCACATACCAGGTTAAGGCCATTAGAGTGAGTAACTCGTGTACCATTTGACTTGAGGATATGCAGCATTTCCAATAAAGATTGCCTTATATGCAAGGCAGAGATCCCTCTGAGCAGTCTGTATGAAACAGAATAAAGTGACAGTGATTTCAAATGGACCTCATAGGACAGATGCTGAAGATCTTGAATTTTCCTTGTGAGCAACCTTTGTGGTCTCTCCAATTGCTGCGGGTGCTTGGAAAGGTACACACCAAAAGGGGCATTTATACCCAGATATTGTCCAGATGAGGAAAGAGTACAGGAAGGTTATAACTTCCTTTTTCTGGAGGCAATGTCCTTATGAGATGAGCAATATAGAATGCCCTTTTTACCACTGTGGAGACATGGTGATCAAATGTAAGGCTGCTGTCAACCTGTGTTCCCAGGTCTCTCACCACTGAGTACGTACAAAAGGTGTGATAATACACTTGTTTGCACTGAGTTTAAGGCCATGACTTTGGCACCAGTCATTTGTTTGTAGGATGTTGACATCATTTGGAGAGTCTATGATCTCTCCCAGTTTGCAGTCATCAGCAAACTTTTGTCAGCCACAAACCTTTAGTTTTAGCTTGCACTTCGGAGAAATAGATTCAAAACAGTAGAGATTCCCAGACTGATCCCTGTAGAACATCACTAGTTACAGGTCTGCTGTTGGAGGTGGATTCCCCTATTTTATTTAATCAAATAGGGTGGCTAAAACTGCCCAGTTTAATTAAATTCAATCCACTCTTAATAGCACACAACATTCTATACCAACCTGAAGATATCCCCTCACTTATAAATATTATAAAACCATACAATAACTTGAGGTCACTATGGTCATCCAACAAACTATTGGGCCAAACCTACAAAGCTAATAACTCAGCTGGTGAATCCCTGTTTGTCAACATTGTTGGCAAAACCCAGAATTCACTGCCAAACTATATAACCCTTCAATCCTCCCTAAGTCTCTTCAAAAAAAGCATCAAACAGTATTTCAAAATGAACTGGCTCTGTCCCTGTACCAACCCTGATTAAGCTACCAAATGAAAATCCTACTTGGATAGTACTGTAAGCATTTAATACTCAACACTGTTTGTTCCAATCTGATGATTTTTGTTTTTAATGTGACAGACAGACCATGTAAATTGTGAGTTCCTGTTGGGGGCATTACTAAACCAACTTGTAAATATGCTTGACTCCTTGTTTTATATTTTACTATGTATCTAATTTTTGTGTACTCTTTGTATTTTTGTCAATTGGAGCTTTTCTCCCCAGGCCTCCACTGAAAATGGACATATATCCAGTTGGATTATCCTGGTCAACAAATGTAAAATAAATAAAATAATTTTGACTACATGGGTTCTATCAGTGAGCCAGTTAGCGACCCATCTAATGATATATGTGTTGATACCAAGCTGGGTGAGTTTGTCAATTATGCCTGAGTGGGGGATAGTATCAAAAGCCTTGGCTAAGTCTACATGGGTTCTATCAGTGAGCCAGTTAGCGACCCATCTAATGATATATGTGTTGATACCAAGCTGGGTGAGTTTGTCAATTATGCCTGAGTGGGGGATAGTATCAAAAGCCTTGGCTAAGTCTAGGTAGGCTATGTGCCAAGATTTCCCCTCAGCAAGGGCCTTGGTGGCTGTCTTGAAGAAGTCCACCACATTTAACAGGCATGATCTCCCTTTGACAAATCCAGATTGAGTAGGGTCAAGTGTTTGGAGGTTACCAATGTCTATGTTGATAAGGTCTATGATGATTCTCTCAATGGCCTTGCAGATAAGACTAGTTAGGCTAATAGGTCTACAGTTCCTGGGGTCAGTGGAAGCACCACCTTTGTGTAAAGGGATGAGTGACTTTTTTCCATTCAGCTGGAGGAGCTTGTTTTGGTCCTATCAGGTACAGCTGTTTGTATAAAGCATCTGTGTAGAAGTTGGCATAGTTGCCAGTCCCATATGAGGGAGGAGGTGTAATGAAGCTATTCATACCATCCTGTAAGAGGTTATAATCTGTTTTGGAGAAGTTTTTTTAGTTTAGTTTGTGCTGGGAGGGCAGGTGTGATAGTAACTTTGAATGAGACTGATTTGTGGTCAGATCTCACCAGGGAAGATCTCACAATGGGGGTACTGCTGTGCTTCCCCATAGTGGTAAGCACCAGATCCAGGATGTTAGCACCCCTTATGGGAGTGTCAACTAGCTGGTCCAGGGCATTGGAGTTAATGAAGTCGAGGAACCTTTGGGCAAGTCAGTTTCTACATGTGTAATTTTTCCAGTCAATGGATAGGTAGTTAAAGTCACCCAAAACCATGGTGTTTGGATGTATCTTGATAGACTTAAGTAGATCCAAATAGGCAGAGTGGGTGTCTTGATTCATGGAAGGGGTCCTGTAGCTGGCAATGACTTGAATAGGTGTCCTACCAACAGTTAATTACACCTGAAGTATCTCCACGGAATCATGCTGTCTAACCAATCTGGAGGTCTATTTATCTTTAATGAATATTGATACATTGCCTCCTTTAGTTTTCACACCTTCCGTTTGTGGTCTGAACTTGTGGAAGAGGTGTAGCCCAATATGGCTGGGGTGTTCTCCACAGCCTTGAACCAGGTCGCCATGAATGCACAAATGTTTGTCTTCCAAGGTAAGGACTGCTTCACTGCCTCCTTTAGTTTTCACACCTTCCTTTTGTGGTCTGAACTTGTGGAAGGAGGTGTAGCCCAATATGGCTGGGGTGTTCTCCACAGCATTGAACCGGGTCGCCATGAATGCACAAATGTTTGTCTTCCAAGGTAAGGACTGCTTCCAGTGAATGCAGTTCCTTGTTAAGACTCCAGTGAATGCAGTTCCTTGTTAAGACTCCTTGCATTTAGCAGCAAAACCTTCAGGATGTTCTTAAATGGTGTTTTTATGTTAGGAATTTTGTCCTTGAGACACTGCCTAAAAAAAAGGCACTATGGGGGTGGCAAGAGCCTTGGCCAGTAGCCAAAATTCCAGGGGTGACAGATCAAGACCATTTCTAGAAAAGCATTGAGGTCTGTTGGTCATGTCATCCCAGGTTGACAGATACTGTATCCCTTTGGAATGACACCAGAAACTAAGCCAATTATTGAAGTCAATCTTTTCTGTTTGTATTGAGACATCATCCTAGGTGAAGGTAAAATGCTACTTAAGGCTAGGGACATACCAGCCTGAGTCACATTTTCTGAGAGCTCAGTCATGTCTCTCTTCATCTAGTCCATAGAGATATGTCTCAAGTCATTCACACCAACATGAACTATGGCAGAGTCATAACAGTACATGTTGTTGTTGAGAGACTTGAGTACATGTGTGATATGGCGGATTCTGGCACCTGACATTAGCCTGGTGAGAGGGACATCTGTGTGTCTCATGATGGAATCACCAATGATTAATTTTGCCTTAAAGGGAGAGTGTCAAAGTTTCAGCCTACAGAAAACATTATTTTTTTATTTCAACAATCCCTAGCATATGCACTAAAAAGGGTTCCTATTATATGATTGAAGATGTATTCTTTCGAATGATCAAACTTGAAAGCAAGAAAAGGCAAAATAGTAAAACGGCATATAAACGAATTCTTTCCCTGGGAAAGAAATCACTTGGCCACAGCCGCTACTTTGCCATTTTTGTGACTGTAGTGCGATCTCAGAGTTGGTGTATTTAAGTAGGGGGGGGGGTGTCGGAGGCTGGAGTTTATGTAATGTTTTAATTTTTTTTTTTTTTTTTTTTTTTATGTGGAACAGCAATTTTTTTTTCCCTTGGAAAAAAATTGCTGCTCTAAGCATTTGAGATTATAAGCTTTTGCTTACATGGGTTCGATAAATCATTGTTCGCTTTTTTAAGTGTTCAATGATTTAACATAGATCCCCCAAAAAATACCACATGCCTCTTATCCTGAGACTTTTTTATATTTTCGTTGTATTTTAACAGTTTAGCTCTGCAGTGCATCTTGCTCTCACTCTGTTCTATATAGTACCACTCACCAAGCTGACATGATCTCTTTTCCCCACCCCCACTTCTTCACTATTTTAAATAAGCTTATTTGACCTTTCCCTGTGAATATTTTGGTTCTCCTGGGAAAGCAACAGATGCCCTATATTGTTCCAGTCAGTCTGTAAAATCATTTTCACTGTATTCAATATTTGTCTTGCATAATAAGGAATAATTATTCTTCAGATGTAAATATTTCATTAGTATCATTAGTATCAGCACTTTTCACTATAGAAAAGGCATTGTTTGCATCAGGTCTGAAAATATGTATGGTGATTTTTTTTTTTTTTTTTTTTTTTTTTTTACATACATTTTATTGGAAATTGCAATTGCCAGTAGCCAATGTAATTTAATGTTCTTACCAGTCCTGTCTGCACTATACACGATTGGCAAACAAGAACTGGCATTTCTTTTAAGTTTAAAAAAAAAAAAAAATTTACTCCTGCTGCTAAGGTAATGGATTGCTAGAAATAAATAGCAGCGCCATTCTTAGCATCAGGTGTTTTAGCTGTTTTACGGTTTAGTATTGTTGTGGGAAATGTAGTACGAGTATCAGTAATGGCCACTGATTGTTTTGCACAGTATCAGATACTGTGCTAAAAAGATAAACTAAGTGTTAAGATCGAGCTACTAAAGTTTTGAGTAAGTTCCAGGGTAGTGATCTGGGTAAGAGACTATCTCCATAAAAGGAAATGTCATTGCTTTAAGTGAAGTACATTTGGAAGAATGGCTTTATATCAGATTACCATTGGGTAGAGTATTGAGTTTTCATATGGTTAGGAATGTTCTCTGCTGTTGTACAGTTTTGTCATCCTGGAATCCAGCAAATTGGTTTATTTCTGAACTTGCCTCTGCATGTGTGTTGAATGGGAACAGGAGTTATAATGCAAAGTTTAGTTTGGAATAGAAATCTGGGCCATGGGTAGCCATTTAAGCTATGGGGTCCTTATAAGGTAGTGAGCTTGTAAATCTCCTTTTGGCAGAAGCTAATGCTAGGATGTTAACCTTGGAGAGGTCCTTGAATACACTGTATCTGAGGACATTTTCAGTTGTGATCTTATGGAGAATGCTGTAGCATGGTGGTCAGATTTAATAAAAGAGTGGCAACTACATGTATGATGCATAATTTTGCCATATCCAAAAAAATATTTCTGACAAGTGTGAGTCTTTACTAGGGGACAGCACTAACTGATGGAGAGACTTGGCATTACTGATGTTCAGAAACCATCGCCTACGTTTGTTACTTGCACTGTCTGTTTCTGGACATACAGTTTAAATTACCATGAAGGATTGTATTAGGTTTGTTCATTAAGAAGTCTTATTTGTTGAAGCAGGATTGCGGTGGTGGTGCTGCGGTAGCGTTGTCGCCTCATAGTAAGACGCTGTCCGGTTCAATTCTCAGCTAGAGCGTTTTCTGTGTGGAGACGTGTGAATGGGCGTACCTTGGTTGAAGGTTGTGCGTCAGACCTGGCAAGTCGGCACGTAAAAATTGACTGAAGCAACAGAAAAATTAAAACAAACTGAAATAGATAAAACAAAATCCACGTCAGCAGAATCAGCAGCAAAAAGTCCAATGTTAAGTGTTTTATTAGCATCCACTTTTCATTCAAAAAAAACTGAACTTCTTCAGACAGACATCAAAAGGTAGTAAATGTAAAAAAACTCCTTAAATACACAATTAACAACACATGATACATTTGAATGGACCAACCAACTGGTTGAAACTCACTGACATCAATGTGTGGGAAAAAGCTGATCTCAAAACTTCTTAAAGTACTACTGCATACAACAGTCAAATCCATGGAAAATGTGTTTTAAAAACAAAACAAAGTGGAAATATGTATGAACATAATATTTAAAATGTTTAAAACCAAAAAACGTAGTATATAAAACCTTTTTAATGACAAAAGGTAAAAAGTAAAAAATAATAAGTGAAAAGTACTCATAATAACATTACCTCTGCATGCTTCTAAGTTTCAAAATGCAAGCTAAACTTACTCTGATATTGAGACCTGGAAGTCTATGCTGCCAAATCACTTCTAGGCGCTCTAATAATAGTTGAAAAGGACCCCCCCTGATGTCAAAGGAAACCTGTCCTAACACCCTAAAAGTAAAACTATGCTGAGGGTGGTCATTAACATGTTTCGCCAAAGCATTTTCACACTTGTTTTTCCTAATACAGTATAAATGCTCATAGATTCTTTCATTAAAACCTCTGTCAGTCTTGCCCACATAAAATGCTGGAAAAGACTGGCAGCAAGCCAAATGAACAACCGATCGAGATTTACAGTTGAATCTACCAACAGTGGAGAAAGAATACCCAGTAATTTTAAAGCTCGAACCAGTGGCAATATGCCTACACATGTTACAACTCTCACATTTGAAAGTGCCCTCTGTTCTAACACGAGTGTCCTTTTTTGTTTCTAATATCCGTTTGAGGTTGATTACTACTTGATTTGAAGTTGTTTATACTTAGGTTGAATTTATTGTCAATTTTTGGTAACACTGCTTTAGACAAAAAAACTTTGAGAGTCCCAAGTACATTCAACCCCCCTATCCATCCTTTACTTTTTTTATTTGAACACTTGTGTGAAACTGAAATTAGAAACTTGGTTAACTGTTCTAGGACATTTGCGAACAAAAACTTGTCTGATGACGAAGTAGACTTGTTGGATACTTTAAAAAGCTTACCTGTCAGGATCCTTAAACCAGACAAGGTGGGTGGTTTAGTACTAATGGACACTTGTCATTATGAAAACTGCCTCATCCACATGTTATTGCAGGATGCTTATATACTATCTAGCATTAATGAATTGAATGCAGCGTATAGGTGCATCCATGTTTTCTTGAATTACTTGTTTTTAGAAAATGTTATAGAACAAGATGTGTTGAAATAATTGACTGTTTCATTCCCTAAGATTCCAACAGTTTTTGGATTACCCAAGATCCATAAAGATGTGTACAACCCCCCCCATGAAGCTATTGGTTAACGCTAGGGGTTCTATCACTTACCCGATAGCCAAGTATGTAGACAACATATTGAAAAAAATATGTTGAAAAGGAAACACACATTTGTAAAGATTCTTGGGCTTTTTTGAAAGCCATAGGTGCTTTAGAATTCAAGAGAGGCCATAGATTTTTGACAATAGACGTAAAAGACCTCTATACGTCTATTCCTCATGTTACAGGGATAGACTGGGTCACTGACCGTTTATTGCATCACAATGCTAGCAGTGTAGAAATCAGATTGGTGCAGGAATTGTTAGATGTCATTTTGAGGTACAACTTTGTAACATTTGGGGAGAGATATATTTACAGAAGACTGGTGTAGCCATGGGCTCACCAGTAGGGGCCAGTTTTGCCAACATGGTTATGGCGAATGGGAACACAGATATGTGCTTGGCAATTACAACGGTCAGTTTAAAATTGATTTTTACACCAGATTTTTGGATGACATCTTTATACTGACGGAAGGTTCAGTTAATGATGTGAGAACCTTCATGGACTATCTCAACTCCAGCACGTCTTTTTTGAAGTTCACATTTGTAGAGTCTGATTCTAGAATTTCTTATCTGGATGTAAACTTATATAAAGACATTTCTGCTGGTAGCTTTAAGGCTAAAATATTTCGGAAGAGTTCTTACTCTAATACCATGTTACACTTCACCAGTGCCCATCCTGGGCACCAGAAAAGAGGGGTAGTCAAGGGGCAACTTGTGCACGCTGCTCGAATGGTAACCGATGATGAACTATTTTTAGAAGAATGTGAGTTCATTAAGGGATTGTTCCTACATAGAGGTTACCCAGACAAGTTTATTCATGACCTGGTCACTGAGGTCCAGACTAAAAGGTATGGGGGTGTTTATAAACCTATTTTACAAAGTAGTTCATTCACAAGTTGTTCACTAGAACATCCATCTCCAGTTATGCCTGAAGTCTTTTTAGACAACAAGAAAGTTGACACTTCTATCTCTTTCATCACCAATTACAGTGCTGAGATTCACCTAATTAAGGAGGTGGTTGTCAAGAACTGGAGTATTTTCTTGTGCAATGATGCCTTACAAGCTAAGTTTGGCACTTTGCCTAGGTTTATATATAGGAGGGGTGACAACCTCAAACGGATATTAGAAACAAAAAAGGACACTCGTGTTAGAACAGAGGGCACTTTCAAATGTGAGAGTTGTAACATGTGTAGGCATATTGCCACTGCTTCGAGCTTTAAAATTGCTGGGTCTTCTTTCTCCACTGTTGGTAGATTCAACTGTAAATCTCGATCGGTTGTTTATTTGGCTTGCTGCCAGTCTTGCCCAGCATTTTATGTGGGCAAGACTGACAGAGGTTTTAATGAAAGAATCTATGAGCATTTATACTGTATTAGGAAAACAAGTGTGAAAATGCTTTGGCGAAACATGTTAATGACCACCCTCAGCATAGTTTTACTTTTAGGGTGTTAGGACAGGTTTCCTTTGACATCAGGGGGGGTCCTTTTCAACTATTATTAGAGCGCCTAGAAGTGATTTGGCAGCTGAAACTCTGTTCTTATAGACTTCCAGGTCTCAATGACAGAGTAAGTTTAGCTTGCATTTTGAAACTTAGAAGCATGCAGAGGTAATGTTATTATGAGTACTTTTCACTTATTATTTTTTACTTTTTACCTTTTGTCATTAAAAAGGTTTTATATACTACGTTTTTTTGGTTTTAAACATTTTAAATATTATGTTCATACATATTTCCACTTTGTTTTGTTTTTAAAACACATTTTCTATGGATTTGACTGTTGTATGCAGTAGCACTTTAAGAAGTTTTGAGATCAGCTTTTTCCCACACATTGATGTCAATGAGTTTCAACCAGTTGGTTGGTCCATTCAAATGTATCATGTGTTGTTAATTGTGTATTTAAGGAGTTTTTTTACATTTACTACCTTTTGATGTCTGTCTGAAGAAGTTCAGTTTTTTTTTTGAACGAAAAGTGGATGTTAATAAAACACTTAACATTGGACTTTTTGCTGCTGGTTCTGCTGACGTGGATTTTGTTTTACGTAAAAATTGACTGCCAATCATTAGCAGACCGGAGTTCCGCTGTGGCGACCCCTAACTGGGAAAAAGCCAGAAGAAGATTTATTATTTGTTGAAGCAGGATTATTGGGCTGCAGGCCATCATGGAGGGGGTATTTGAACATGGTACTGTTCCGTGATGCATGGACTTGTTAGTATTTACTAGGATAAGGAGGAATTGTAGGTCGTTATCCTGCTGGATTGATATGAAGTAATGGGCTTTTAAAATAAAAACAGACATTTCTCGCCTACAAAGCTGTCCTCAGAAGAGGATCTAAATGATTGACAGGCAATAAAAGCAGGTACAGAAGGAGTAGTGTCACTGCACTGGAACCATGTTCCTGTAATTATAGAAATGCCCATACTTTCATGGATTCAGAAGGCCTTAAGGGTCTGCAGCATTTTGTTTACGCTTCTACCACTAACTAGTGCATGGTATGTATGGACCTGGTATGAAAATGCAAAGTGGATAGGTGCAGGAGACGAGTTTGCCTATGAAATGGTACTATGACAGCAAAAAACATATTTGGCAATATTCAGATGCCCTGGGCAGGCCATTCCATAGTGTAACAGGTAGGACTGTTTACCATTGTCTTCTAACTTGACACCTGTTGCACTCCCATGGAATGACACCAGTTACTGCCCAATTGTTGAAGTGTTTTTTTTTTTTATTGTGGAATCATTCCTAGTTATGACAGGAAGCTGCTCAAGACTAGTTGCTTACCAATCTCACAACATGCAGAGACTTTAGCCATATCTTACTCTTCCTTAGTATCATCCAAGGGTGGTCTGGAGGGGACTGGTGGGTACTGAGGAAAGTGTTATGGAGTCCTTTGCTTAGGTTCCATTTCACCTATGGCCAATGCAGTTAACAATATACAGTGGGTAATTGCTGCAGATATTTTCCCTTTGGTTTTTTTTGGATTCTAATACAGGTTTTGTTCGTGTAAGATTTTTTTCTTGCTACTTTTTAAATGGACCTTATTATAGTAGTGGTCTTTAAGGTCCATGGAGTTTTCACTCAGGTTGGCTTACTCAACTAGGAAGTCTTTTTGCTGCTGTATTGTTCCAGTGTGTCTTTCCTATTTTGGATATTATAATAGCAAACATAGGAATACAAGGCTATTAGACCAGAGGCCATGTGTACCTTGTTAATAACCATCCTCTGGTTTTAGCAACCTTTTCGGGAAGAGTAAGGCCTGCAAGTCCTGGAATGCATTTTAGGGTATCTGTTCAAATTGTGAAAGCTATATTTGAAGGCAGATGGTGAATTCCACTGCTTAACATTCAAGAGTCAGTCTTTTCCAGAACAAGGTGAAGTGCTGGGTGTTTTATTTATTCCCTGATGTAGATTCAGGTCTCTTGTTCTACTGTTGGCTGTACTGTTTACACATTGAGAAAAATGGCATCTCATTAAATGGGATCCCTTAGGGTGTGGAAAGCAAGGCATAGGTCTCTCTTCAAAGTGGCCATGTAACATTAAATACAGAGACAGTGACTCTGGGCTTTCCTGATTGCTAATAATTTTGAAGCCAGGGGTTCTTTTTGTTAGGAACACCAACAGTTTTTAGAGTTTTTTGATATATCGAGTGAGAGATATGGTAAGGGGTGTATTATATTCTATAGTGGGTTTAACCATGGCAGAGTACAGGAGGACAGTAACTTCCTTTGTTTTCAAAGAGACGCCCTTAGCAGTTAATTATGATATACAGGACTTTCTAACTATAGCAGCTGTATGGTGATCAAAGGAGATGGGAGAGGACGCCATCTATCCAGGTCTCGATGACATACCTGTTGGAGAGTGGGAATCCTTGTTAGAGTGAGTGATTGCAATTTGTTGTTTCCCAGGGGATATGATACTTCATTTTTTAGCATTTAGTTTGATCCCATTCTCAGTACACCATGTGTTAACATATGGTAGTTAAACAGTTTGTATCATCTGTTGATTTGAAGGCTACATCCCACTTGAAATCATTGGCAAACCTAGTCAGCCAGAGATCTTTGTTGTCAATGCTGCAATCCTAGAAATAAATGCCAAAAAGGCATGGACCCAATATTGACCCCTGAGGAACACCACTGGTCACCTTTTCCTTAACTGAGGAGACATCACTGACCCAAAAAAATACACATTCTTTCATTTAGCCAGTTTGTAGTCCATCTTACCACATTGGCATCTACATTTAAGGCTATTAGCTTTGTTACAACCCTATCATGTGGTATAGTGTCAGATGCTTTTTCCTAGGTTCAGCTAGTCCGTGTGGGAAGCAAGGCATAAGTCTCCCTTTAGAGTCCATATGACAATGAGTACAGAGAGAGTGAGCAGCCTCTCCCGATAGCTAAGATTTTTTTTTAAGGCAGGGGTTCTTTTTTAGGGACATCTACAGTGTTTGGAATTTTCTATTCTATTTAGTTTGTATTTCTTCAGATCTCATTATGTTAAGACCATACAATGGACAGAGTTGATTTAGTTGAAACCAGCACTGCATTGTCCTCACAACAAGCATGAATGCATACAGGCTTCCGTAAGAGTCATGATGCAGTGCCACCCTTCAGACAGGTTTTGAACAAAATGGAGCAGTAGGTATGAGGGGGTGATTAAAAATGTTGGTGAAGTACAATTTGTATCTTATGTAGCAGCTATGAAACTGTGTATATTAGCCTGGCCACGAAGTCTTAAGTCTGTTGTTCTACACTTGAGTTTACTTCTGAGTTACGTCTCCAAGTGTATCTGCAGTTACCTCCTACTGCCCTTCTAGGCATCAAATATTGCTTGTTCATATTTGCATTAATAATTCCAAAACCATGCTACATACAAGATATCAAAATATTTTATCTTGAAGCATACATGATGGCAAACACAATTGTATTGATATTTGACCTATGTCAATGAGTATTTGTTAGAACTGTAAGGTGCTAACTTCACTTTTTTAAAGACTCAAGCCACGCCCACTGGGAGTTAAAGGTGCACACTCAAAAGAGCTGTACTGGAGGGAATGAGTAATTCAACACATAGGAACCACTGACTTTAAGATTTTTGTATGGCGTCCATTGCCATTTCTAAGATATTTTTTTCTTTCATATTACCTTGTGTACATATTTCCATAATACCTAAGTAGACTGCTTTACCTATAAAGTGCACACATTTTAAAACATTTCTTATCACTATATTTTCTCAGCTTGGATGCTTTCTGGCTGCAGTGTAAATCTGTCATATACTCTAGGTTATGCATGATATATAAACTGTATTTGTAATGATTAGTGTATTGCAGGATGAATAGTATTCTTGCATGGTCACTATTGATCACTATAACTATATCCTGTATATCATTCAAGGTAAGGTAATAGTACTTGCGTCTATGTGCTATGAATCTGTGCTTCAGCCCATCCTGTGATCCCATTTTAGATAAGCTCATCTCACCCATATGTAATGAGCATACTTCTCAACTTCTTTGTGCAAAAATTCCAAACAAAGTAAAAAAAAACAATGTGACAATTTAAAGGATATAATTTCTGAAATGTAAACCTCTAATCATTATTTAGTGACTTTGCTAGTGTCTTGCTGGAAAAGCATGCATTTGAGGGACATCATAAAGATATACAGCAAAAAATGGACATTTCCTGATATTCTTGACAGTTAACAGTTTGATCATGAGGTTTTTGTTCTTACAGTTCGGTGAGGTGATCGTTCAAATGGATGTGCTTCCTCAAGTGCACATTCTATTTCTACAGTTCTCCACCTAATAAACTAATTTTGGACACCCAGATTGTTTACTATAGCTATATCATCACATATGCCATATCTGTTACCATCTCATAAATGTTTACAGCTTTTTTAGCATTTTCTTCAGACTACCTTCATACAAAACCCATAATTTCTGAAAGTTTATCACATTAACTAAAAGATTGACTAAGAATGTAAAGCTGTTTATTTATTCTACCTATCCTTTTAGCACAGTATGTGGTAAGAGGAGTTTGACAATCAGTTTCATGTGAAGTATTCAAAGCTTGCTGCAATCATCTTTGGATATGTGTTGGAGGTTTTGATCTTGGATACAGGAGTAAACAGTAGGTACCACTAGAAGTGAAAATGGCCATATTCAGCTTGCTGAGGCAGTAACAGCACTGGTTGCTACACTGACCCTGATCTTCATTACTGTGAATAAGAAGCATAAATAATGGGGTGTTTTAAAATGCTTCTATTCATTGAAGCCATGCACTCAGCCATGCACTCCTGTGGAAGCAATGGGTAGATTTTTTTCAGTAAGTAGGTGCTGTACATTTGTCACTTTATAGAGAAGATTTAGCTCAGCTGAGAACTCACAACCACCATAGACAGTTGGATGAGATTAGCTTGTTTGCTTATTTATTTGTGGCTGTTTTTATATTAATTAATTGATTCATTCATTCATTAATTTTATTTATTTGTGGTTGGTGACACTGGGTTTATGAATTATACTCAGTAGGTTTTATACTCAGTAGGTTTCGTATAAGGGAGGCCTCTGAGCTTGGGTCCTGTTGTGGTAAATGTTAATTACAAAGGCTATATTTTGTTGCTTATGAAGTAGGCAAATTTTGCGGAAGTCATTTAAATAAGTTTATCAGCTTTGTAGAAAAAGATGAACTTCATGAAATCTGATACAGATGGACATTACAGGTAAGTGAACATTTTTTATCTTTGGTTCACTCTTGCTTAAACTGACACATTACTAATTGAATCTTTTGTGTTGTCTAACTGCTGGAAGAGCAAGTAAGGAGAAATTACACTTAGTGCACTTTTGTTGCACTGCTTAAAGCATTGCAACACTATATAATAGAGTTGATATTTTTGCAGGTTGCCAGTTTTGCTGCAGATCATGTGATCACTTATTGCAGTGTGTGATGACATTGCCTCATATTTTAGCACCTGTTTCTTTAGTTCTATTTCTTGAATGTAATAGGGTATTATTTTGCTTTTTGACACTTGGAACTTCATTTAGGCTTTGGGTTCATTTGACAGCCTGCCACTCCATATGACTTTTCTACATATGTGCATGCATATAAATACTTTCATATTTCTGTTTAAGTAAAAAGTATATTATGTCCATATATGTATGCGTGTGTGTATGTATAGATATCTTTGTGTTTGTATACAGTAAACATATACATACTACCCCTAATAAGAATAACTGGGATCATACCAGAAATAATTTGAAGGGACTCCCCATGCATGGGATAAAGTATTTAGGAGCTGCTTCTGCCAATTAAGTAGTACAGGGGCAGTCCTGGGGTAAATTTTCTAAGTTCTATTTGAATATGGACAGGGATGAACTTTGTTTTATGTGGATGAGGAGTCTGTTCCACAGCAGTATTATCCTCTGTGAGATATACATGTCCCTCCAAACCATTCTGCTGATGATGCAGAAGCAGTTTAGATCCCTAGCCAAAGTAGTTCTGATGCTATTTGACTTGCTGATATGCAGTAAATCCATCAGTAATGGGTCAAAAGATGCCTTGTTTGTCAGACATGTCTATACTACTTGAGGTACTGTGCTGTAGTTTCTATACTATTTGAGGTACTGTGCTGTAGTTTCTATACTATTTGAAGTACTGTGCTGTAGTTTCTATACTATTTGAAGTACTGTGCTGTAGTTTCTATACTATTTGAAGTACTGTGCTGTAGTTTCTATACTATTTGAAGTACTGTGCTGTAGTTTCTATACTATTTGAAGTACTGTGCTGTAGTTTCTATACTATTTGAAGTACTGTGCTGTAGTTTCTATACTATTTGAAGTACTGTGCTGTAGTTTCTATACTATTTGAAGTACTGTGCTGTAGTTTCTATATTATTTGAAGTACTGTGCTGTAGTTTCTATACTATTTGAAGTACTGTGCTGTAGTTTTTATACTATTTGAAGTACTGTGCTGCAGTTTCTATACTGTTTGAAGCAGAAATGAGAATGCTTAGCTGTATCTTCCCAGTAATTGAATGTACAATCTACAGTAGGACATTGACACTTAGTAGCACAGTCTAAAATTACTGACATAGTCCGGTCCCCTTACAGTGGTCTTTAACTTTTTCATGCAAGGTTTCTACTATAGCTATGGATAATACATGGATTATTTTGGAGTTTTGTGTAGAAGAGTCCAATGGTATTCAGAATATGTCATTCACAATCTCTTTTTTTTTAAATGTGTATAAAACAGGATGTTTACTACCTTTTGTTGTATCATTTCTGTTTCAAGTTAACCACCTCACATTTATTTTATTTATTTATTTTATGTATTGGCATTTGTTTACTGGGAAAGTCCTCTGAACCAAAATAAGCCCATTTTCAGTGGAGGCCTGTAGAGAAAAGCTCCAAGGTAACAATGAGGGGGGATTCAGTAATCCTCCATGTCGGATAGGGCTCTTGCTTCCGAGTGCAACGGTGGAGCATTGAGGAGTCAAAAGTGATGGTTTGGCTCCTCATCCATCATCATGATGCTAGACTCCTGCAGGGCCAGTTCCAGGGCACAGAATACAAAGCAGAGGCCTGGAACCGTCTCGCACATGAACTCACCAGTGCCACAGGTGACCCTCGGACTGGTGAGCAGGTTAGACATCACCATGCAGACCTGAAAAGACGCAAGCAGGACCAACTGAACCAATGGTTACAGGAGACCCGTGGGATGCAAAATGCCCCACTACTGAGTATGTAGCCATGGACTTGAAATATGTAAAAATTGCTAGTGTAGTCAATAGTATGGATAGGTATATGTCTCAATATCACTTCATTTACTTCACAGTTGCAGGTGTCCATTCTGCGAATCAGCAAGCCTATGCAGATAGGCTGCTAAGGCTGCACCACCAGGCAGGTTAGTAATTTTTCTGCATGTACTGTTATATAAAATAAGTGAGAGAGCCTGACTAAAAGTGTCTTAGCCCAATAATAAAGGTATAATAAGGCTTGAATAACCTCTCTGCATGAACTGTTATGTACAATAAATGAGAGAGCCTGAAAAAGAGTGTTGTAACCCATTAATAAAGGTATACCAAGTCCTGAATTATTTCTCTGCATGTATTGTTATATAGAATAAATGAGAGAGCCTGAAAAAGAGTGTTGTAAACCATAAATGAAGGTATAATACATCCTGAATAAGATGTCTGCATGCACTGTAATAACGAATAAATGAGAGAGCCACTAGAAAAGTGTGTAATGTAATTAATAAAGGTGTATAACACCTGTAGTGTGTCCGTGTCACTTTCTTTGAAATGTTGATGTACTCTTGCAGTATATAAATAAGTAGTGTTGTACTAAGACTGTCAACCCACACTTGGGTAGGCCCATAGAAAGAGGACGGAGGGAGTGCCAGTATCTCTTAAGCATATATACAGTCCTCAACTGTAGTTTCAAGGCTGCCATGTACAGGTAAATCTGGCACGTGAGTGGCTTGTAATTGTGTGCACCGGAAATGTCAGTGTGCTGCTAGAAATGTAGGGGGCTGTTAAAATATAACTGATAATGTCACCTGAACACATCCAGATATGTAGACATATGAATATAAATAAAATATATAAATGCGTAGCAGTAACATCTGCATCCTGGACAGTTTGTATATTAGATACAGGTCAGGAACATAAGGAACTAGCAAAACACATCCCACAATGTAATGGACATTGCCTAGTGTAATAATACATGTAGGGGATATATACCTGCAGTCAAAAGGAATGTAGTGTAAACTATAAGTTCATATAAGTTGTTAATGGAGGTATCTTTTTACACCCTACTGTATGTGCATAAACAATGCAATTCCACACCTCAATGCGAATATGTAATCTCAAAACATTTGTTGGGACATATGTCCTATTGGTTTATAAATATCTGCACAACTTTGATGCATGTGCCCTGTTCAAACACCACAATCTTGGTGGCCTGTTGCCACCAATCATTCCTGCATGCTGTTGGAATATCCACTGTCGTTCAATATATGCATGTGCTATGCTTGCTGTTCAACTGTTGGAACTCTGGTTTGTTGGGTTAATGGGAATATTACTGCATGCTGTTACAACTAATTTGGAATGCTGTTGGCTATATTGTCATTAAATTCACCTAAACACAGAACATATGGGAAGGCCGGCCCCAGCAGACCCACCTGTCCCACCTCAGCTTGCGATGGCACCTGGCACCAGCAGGTCCGGTGCCCAGCTCAGGACCTCCTCCTCCATTGGCCCTGTGCCACCTTTGTGTGGAAGCGCTGCAGGGGATAGGGCTTGTCCCCCCCATGCAAGCATGGCCGGAGGAGGGCCACCTGTCACCCTCCGAGGGGTCCGGGCTGTGGTGCATAGGGAGATCCAGCGTTCAGTCGCTGATCCTACGCCAGCTCGAGGCAAGAGTGGCGCAACTCACGGGTGAGCCTGCCCCTCCTACGCAGCCCCCAGCACAGCCACCCTCCGGGCTGTGAAGGTGTAGTGGTGACTGCCTATGGGTGGGGATCTCAGTTCCACTGTTACCATCTGTGGGCTCATCGGCTTGCGATTTCCAAACATCCTTCCCCGTCAATTGTGTTCACCCACCCCATGTGTCATATTCCGCCCCTGTATGCATCTTGTCTGTTTACCTCCCCAACCTACCTCCCAAAACATACCTACTTCCCCTACCCCACATTCCACTCTCACCTGAAAAAAAAATGGGCAATCTGCTCCCACAAAAAAATTACACCCCATACATAGCTGCCCATTTTGCACAAATGTCCGCTGGACACAGAAACTGAAATTCAGTTGGCAGTACAACATACTTCGTTGTCCTCGCCCCTCTCTCAGGGGTGGAAGGTTTCAAAATTCCCTCCAAAGTACTAGTATATGCACAGCTGTTGCTGTTAAAAAAAAAATGGAGAGCTATGGACCTTCCCTACACCTGTCCTGCACATCCCGAGCTGTTTTTCCTACTGTCTTGTCCTCACCCCTCTCTCAGGGGTGGAAAGTTTCAAAATTCCCTCCAAATTACTAGTATATGCACAGCTGTTGCTGTTAAATGGGGAGCTATGGACCTTCCCTACACCCGTCCTGCACATCCTGAGCTGTTTTCCCTACTGTCTTTCCCTCTTTATGCCCCTTTTTCACCACTTTCCTATCTCCCCATTTTCTTTTCTTTCAAAGAAATGAGCGCGGGGGTTAGCTGGAGTAAGCACTTTTAAGCAGTAGTAAGCAGGTTTGAGTGAGTGTGCGCATGTGTGCGCTTAGCTAAGTATTGCTAAGTGTCACGCAAACCTGCTTAAAAGTGCCTTAGTCACCCTACATATGAGGGGCCTTGTTCTGCTCAGCAGCAAAATAAAACACCACTGTCAGTTTCAAACCCCGACCTTGGACACACTAGACTGCATGAAGTACCACTAGGCCACAGTAGATATACAGCAGGATGTTGCTGAAATATATATATCCTGCATCAGAATGTGTGAATGTAAAGGAAAGAGGAATGCCATAACACAAAACTTGTTCTGTGGAACTTTACCAGCAGTTGTTGTGGAATTGCATTACATGACTGTGATAACAGAACCAGACATTCTAGCAGTAAATAATTACAGCAGCACTTCACAACCCCCACACAGTATCATAGCAGGACAATCCACACCCAAATGTTCAAAATACCAGTGTGTTCAAGGTACAGCAAGGATGTAGGTAGGCATACTCAGTACTAGAATTGTCCAGTTTCATGAGCATCCTGTGATAATGTCAACAAAATAAAAAGCACAAACAGTGCAGAAGTGAGTACATTAATATCCACAGTATAGCTGTTCCCAAACAGTTCATGTGCCAAATGAAAACATCTCAATAACTACATATGTATGGCAGCTAATTGTGGAAGTTGTAAAGAAACACCACACCCCCATGTATCTTGTGTTAGCATTTCTAGGGGTGAGTACAATTCTACACTGTCAACTGTGTACTGGAAGTGGCAAAATTCAGGTATTGAGTGCAACATACAAATAACTGGCTACACCCTTAGCAACAGTTAGAAGAAGTATACCAACCTTCTGATTTACACAACGGTGTCCACAGCAAACAAGCATGGTCCCCACTTTGGAATTCTGAAAGGGCTAAGCCTACCTGACTTAGCAATTTATAGCACTGGGTTGCTATGACAGTGAGTACTGCAAGTACCACACAGCAGGCTGCATGCAATTGCCAAATGGTGGCCACCAATTGGTGCAGAGGCCATCACATGCACATGTGCAGATACCTAGAAAAGAAGTCTGTACTTGCTGTCCACACATGCAGTCATTCTATTGCAGGTACGGAGGGAGAGAGAGAAAGAGAGATAGAAAGTGATGTAAAGAAATATAACAAAAAGAATATATTGAAAACAAATTAATATACTGACAAAAGAAATTATATTGAAAAAAATATTCAAAAGAAAAAATATTGAAAAAAAAAGATATTGAAAAAAAAAAAATATATATATATATATATATATATATATATATATATATAAAATATTGAAAGAAATATATTCAAAAATAAATATATTGAAAGAAAATATTTAGAAAAATATATACTGAAATAAAAATATATTGAAAAGAAATATATTTTATAATAAAAATCTATTGAAAAAAAATATCTTGAACAGTAAAAGATATATTGAAAGGAAAACGTATATTGCGAAACAAATATACCAGGATATATGACAACAAATAACAAGGAAAGGTATGTAACAGCTATGTATTTACTGGAATGTAGTAGATGTTTATGAAGAGTACTCTACATAGTTTAAATCATCCATATGTGACAGCAGTACGTATCAATGCACAGATGCCCTGCATAACTACTGGCATGGGGAAATAAGTGTGTAGCTGTGTGCAGTGGGATGTGATGGTGACATATGTAGTTCAGCATTAAATGTCAAACATCTGATCCATGTTATCTGTGTTCAGTACAGTAGTGTGTACAATGTCTGTTTGGGGTAGTAGCCCATACGGTTATGTAAACATGGATGTGACAGAGTAACAAATGCATGATAGTCATATTAACGTGTAGCTTAGCATTGGCAAGTGTAATTCAGCATTAGCAGCTATGTATACACCCTCTAATATTACTGTGTGCTCACATGTGACTCCTGTCAGCCGTGAGGTACATGTACTTACAACAGTGTGGTCCTTGTGTGTGTATGGCACACACACACATATATATATATATATATATATATATATATATATATATATATATAATATAGAGAGAGAGACAATGCCTGGTGACAAAGCCATGGACTCAAGCTCAATGTTGACACTGTATTGGCATCCCTCCTTGCAAAGACTCAGTACCCATGAACTACCACATAGGTGGTAGTCTACTTAACACCAAAGGTGTGATAAGAGACCATGGGACACAGGTAGAAGTAGTCTCCCCTTTGATAGTCGCAGTGCCACACTAGTCATGTAATCCATCTATGTGGCACACGTCATCACAAAAGGTGTGGCATCCAGGGAAAAATAGGTCAGTGTTCCCCTCTACTCCACACACATAAAACCCAGTATAGAGTACAATGCCCCATGTGGTATGTACCTCACAAGACATCTACAGCAAGTGGAAAGGACACAGACATACCTCACAAAGAGCAATACCGGCATCAAATAGATGCCCTAAGCAGACCGTCCCACAAACCCACAACTAGACTGGGTTGCATACCGCCTACCCAGAGGTGACCTCTGACTGACATACTAAGCTATGTCAAACCCAGATCTGTTGGACATGCTCCATGTAAACAGATCACAATCTGTACGAGCTACACGCTCTAGGGACCCAAACCTTTTGAAGACAATAAACAGCACATGCTGGAGGGATAGATTCCTATCTCTGGAACAAACCAACTATCCATAGCAAACAAAGCTCCTAATTAGCAGTCATCATAAATAATCCTGGAGATTGTATGGGTGATAGTGAACACACCCAGGCAATCACCTCAGTGTCTCTGCTTGACAGGGCCAAGGGAAATGTAATTACCTGTGTGTCAGAGGCCAGGGTAGCGTATGGCTAGAGTTCTATAGGCCCTAGGGCCAATAGCCTCTTACCTACCTATGAAGTGATACACACCCACATGTACTTGTTGCAATAATCGATATGTGAGATTGACTGAGTGTGATGGTGAATGTGTTGGTGAATGTGTCAGAGTTCGGTATATGTGTGATAGCTTAGTGGAAAACTGTTTCTGACATGGTATTATGTGTCCTAGCTGTGATCCCAGCAAAAGATGTATATGCAATTGCTAGGCAGAAATAGCAGTATGCCATATGGTCTGACGTAGTCCCTTGTTGTCGACTGGGGTGTCCCATTGTAGGCTAAAGCCGTACATGTATGCTTATTGGGTGTTACTGCTGGTGAATCCAACTCCTGTATGAACTGTACTACTACCTGAAGCTGTATGCCTAAACAGCACAGTATGGTGTACGTGCACATTTATTGGAACCACTGTTGTGTGTTCCCTGTAGTCCTCACATATTACATACCTCAGGCATAAGGTCTGGTAACTGACACACAGTACTGTAAGGTACACAGGTAAAGGTCACCTGGGTTGCCATACCTTTGTGTCTGTTATGTATGTCTGCTGCGTGTGTGGGTATGCCTGTACCATGGCCTCGATCATATGTGTTACAGGATATAACTGCTTATATAGCAACATGTATAGTCTAGTACAGCAGTATGCCACCTATATTAACGAATGTGCACATATGTTAGGCAGGGGTCTGCCATCAGCGACTAGTGTGGTATACTGGTAATACTGTCAGTGGACTTTACAATCATTGCAATGGATTACATATTTCATTATGCATTAGCATGATATATACCTCCTGTGGCTAGGTGGTGCATTGTGCCACATACAGTGTGCCATGTACTGTTGTATAGTCTTACATACTGTTTTAACTTTGTTGCTGTGCAAAACATGGTTTGATATATAGAGTGTGCCAGGCACTGTCAGGCATCTGTGGGTTGAGAACTGATATGTGGTATTGAAAGTGTGTATCTTCTGACAGCCAATAGGTTGCTATATATGGCAGTTAATTGATATCTGTACTTTAGAATGTTACGTGTGCCACATGACTTGCTCACACATATTGTTTCATTGTCTTCCAGGGTAATGTCCCACCATCGTAACCCTGCATATAGCACGGCTGAGGAAGAAGCCATCACAGCGAGCCTGGTGCAGCACTATGTGCTGCTGTTCTCCAGAACCAGCCAGGACCAGCATGAGCGGTCTGCGCTGTGGCAAGATCTTGTCCGTAGGGTAAATGACATAGGCATGCATAACCGGACATATGAGCAGGTACGCCATCACTGCAGTGATTTAATTAGACATATCCGGCAGCATGCGTCTGATATACGCAGACAGCAGCTTGCCAGAGGTGGGAGAGTAGCCATCCATCCCCCCCTCACCAGAGTGGAGGAGCTGCTCTTGAGCCAGGTGGCTCCTGGCCAACAACAACCACAACAAGTAACATGTATCATCATGGAGGCTGGAGCCACCCAGCAAGTTGACATGGAGCGTGCAAGTAACATGGCATAGCTGTAGAATACTGTTACCTCTATTGGTAGAGCATGCTTATGTGTGATGTGTACTGTGCAGTTAGACAACGTGGTGCCTAGTGTTGTGCAATACTAATAATTAGGAATATAATCTGTAGGCCTGTGACTGTCAACCGTTGTACTACTGTAAGATTGCAAACACACAGTAGCAATGCCACAGTTGTTGCCACTGACAAAGTGTCTGATATCCTTGTAGGTCCCTCTGGTGTGACAGCAAGGCAGCAGAGCCATGCTGGTGAGTGTGTTATACCTTTAATATTGCTAATTAAATGTGCATGTCATAGGTGAGGTGTAGGCCATGTACACGTAACACACCTACGCATAATGCATGTTGTGCACGTTTGCTGTGAGACTATGCACATCCTAGTAATGTAGGTAGCTGCTTAAAACACATACAATACACAGAGCATCCCACACAATTGTGGCAACACTGTAGTGGACATTGGATAGGCAGAGTCAATACACATGCACACAGCATACACACCTTTGTCATACACAGTACACGTTAACATGCTACACATGGCGCATTCAGACACCCACTGTAAGGTCACACTACAGTATCCCAAACCTCATCCTCACAGCACACATAATATACCTGAGGGGTAGATGCCTCACATGTGGCTGTGCAACACTCTTCAACACAACACATTCATGTTAGGCAATGCCCCCTATTGGGCACCTCACAAACCCATGTAACAACTGGCCATGAAATGGTGAATGTAGCCATGGTACTGCAGTTCAGGTACAGCATGCTATGTGCCAGTCTGGCACACATTAGTAGCCTTGAGTGACCACATAATGCTGCATGATGATGGCTCATGGTACTATACCCCATCCAGTTACAGTGGCCACAGTCCTACACATATGAATTGCTTTGCACCGCAATGTTGTGCGTGTGCAGACATATGCACCTATACACAATATGCATAGCAATCACCATTTGTAGAAAGTAACACACACATGTCTTGTAATGCTATGGGGTGTATAGGTCACATGACACACATTGTGTATGTGTGATGTTTCATGTTGCAGTTGTGTGGTAGCATGCCATGTCATGGCTGGCACTGGCATGTCCACAATATGTCCTACACTCCCCATAACCAATGGCTATGTTGAGCAATGGTATTCCATCAGGTATACATGCACCACTCATCCTGTGTGTATACATAGCATGCATGTCCTACACTTGTGTCAACAATTATCTGCAAAAGACACAGATGCTCTAATCAGAAATGGATATCTATATGACACACTGATACACATCCAGCCATGGTATGTATACCTGTGACTGTTGGTGCACAGGATATTGCACGGCTTTTAATACCTGCACAGCAATGTTGTGTCCATGTACACATTGCGTTCCAGGGTGAGGCCATTCACTGAACAAAACACACATGCATCAAGGCCATGTATACTGTTATTAGCAAGGGCTGTCTACACACACTCTGCATGCTGTTGAGCAACACATGTCTTGCATGCTGTCACGTTTGATATAAGTGTTTGGCTTGTGATACTGTACCCCAACATCACACGCTATTGAGTATGTTCAGGATTGCTGGTGGTGTGTGTGTGTGTGTGTGTCCTAGCGAGGAGTGTATTTGTGTGCGTATGTTCATGTGTGCATGTGTTCATGTGTGCATGTGTTTGAGTGCATGTGTTCATGAGTGCCAACATCGTGCACAGGTCGTAAAGTGTGTTTTCCTGTCTCCCTCTCACAGGTGCTGATTTTGGGCTGGTTCAATGCAGCAGGGAAACTGATGTCACTGAGCATGATAGTGATAATGATGATAGGTGGCCCAACGATAGACCCTGGCAAACATGCCTGTGCCTCAACACACCTATCGACACTACAGAAGTGTCCACCACATCCATGCACACAGTCATACTGCCAATACATCCATCACCAATGCCCTTAGCAGAGGGACAGAGTACAGTCGGCATTGGCCAGGACAGTGTGGTATCCATAGCACATGCATCCCAACACAGCAGCCATATCCAGATGTCTGGAAGGGTACCACATAGGCAGATGTCCAGGGGTTCTCGTAGGAGCACTGCTGCCCATCATGCCACTGGCAGACGTGCCACAGGTCTTACAACCTCATGCATGTTCCAGGCTGTCATGGAGGCACAAGCACGTATGGAACGGTACACCAGCCAGAGACTGAGGGCACAGAGGGCACATAACACCGCCGTAATAGACAGTATCCGTGACCTAGCTGATGCCATCCGTAATTACACTGAGGTCACCAATAGACACTGGGAAGAGACATTAGATGTCCTCCGCAATGTCATGTCCATGTGTCAGGACAGTGCGGGACAGTTGACGTGGATGTATGACAGCAACATCAGCAGCTGGTAATCTCCGCAGACATCCCTCAAGCAACTGCCGCTCCCATAGTGCCAGTACCAGCCCCAGCAATGTTGGGGGTGGGCTGTCCATAGATCGTCCTAGAAGACCACGTGCACATGGCTCTGGACAGTCCCAGCAGGGACCTGGGTCCAGTGTACATCCATCTACCTCTGGGGATAGTACCCAGTCTGGCTTGGTATCTGATAGTGTCAGTATCACCCCTACCAGACACATGTACCGTATCCATGGCCAGAGACGGTGATCTGTAAAGCCTCGCAGGTACAGCCTGTGGCTGTCGCCACATGGTGGAACTGTGTGCATGCAGACACACACACACATAATCCAGACACCTATGGCTAACACATACCCATACACATTACATCAACACTGGCCCATACCATTATTCTTGCCCCTCACACACACACACACACACACACACACACACACACACACACACACACACACACACACACACACACACACACACACAAACACACATACATGTCGATTGGATGGCTCACTGTAGGCCTCTGGCAGACCAACAACACACCCTGTGCATATGATGAAACCTGTGCCACCTCCTGTCTTCTGTAACATCGATGCAGGAACAGGCTACCATGGTGCTGATGCACAGGGTGTCTTTATAGCAGTATAGCAATGTTAGCATATTGTCAGCAGTAGAGTGTAATGATATGCGTGAAGGTGTAGCTGAGCAGGCATGATGCATTAAAGCTAGGATTGTCATTGTAGTGTTGTTTACACCAGTGTTGGTTCCAATTGTATATTGTCCACCCATGTGCCACTTGGCTGATGTGTGCAGTATTGGCAGCATGTGTTACAGAGTGGACAGTATGTGTGGGATGTGTGTAGCACATATTTGCAGGTGTACAGTTGTGGAAATGGAGGTGCACTGTCTGCATGTACATGCATAGTGGACACATAGGCAGGGTAACATGCTCTGTATTACACAGTAACACTCCATAGTTTCTATTGGTGGCCAGTATGCATTGTACTACACACATTTTGGAACCTGTCTACACATATGTGTGTGACATGGTTTGACACTGTGCTGTGGGTGATACTTCTGTCATTGTTTTGCATTCTGGTAGTATACATGACTTCAACAGCCTGACCATAACCAATCGTTAGATGATGTCTTGACAACTGACACACAGATGTAGGACACACAGCAACATTTGGATCCTTCAGGTTCTATACTATGCCAGTAACCAGTGTTATACAGCTGCACCCATTACTGAGACCACTCCTGTTCGGCATATGGCTCTCTTAGGTACAAGAAATCACAGTAGGGATATGTCTGTCCACGTGTGCTAATGCATACTGTGGCCTATAATGCATTCTCCAGGTGACACACACACATCCTCCACAAGGGTATCATACCTGTTGTCAAACCCATGCTGTAAAGCTATAGGCGAAACTAAGCATAGTCATCCACCTTTACGGAACATAGTATCCCCACAGTACCACATAGGTAGTAGCCACCAACATGATGAACAGGTACCGATGTGTACATGCAACCTAGTGTTACGTCATCTCTCCTTTGATAATCACATTCCCTAAGGTATTTTGAAATCCCTCGGTGGATCACATAAGCAATAAGGGGTCTGCATGCATGTCTAGAAAGGTTGTTGTACACCTATAATGCATAGTCATCATTGACAGACTCAGCTGCGTTTGAACAGGTCTGACATATACCTCGGCCATAAACCCTCACTCACACAATTCAATAGAAACCGTAATGAGTGTGTGTGACACGGATGACCTAGGCCAGGCATCACTGCAGTGTCTGGCTTGTCACAAGCATACAGATGTGACCTAAGGAACTGTGTACTTGGATAAAGTAGAGTTCACACACATGCAATAATTGAGGTAACATTTACGTTTATGCATTTGCCTCACAGCTACCTCACATGTGCAATGCCTACTGATATGTCATACGGTGGTAAAAGCAAAACCCTCAACACATTGACCAACACTGTCACACACATAGAGCACACACACTCACCAAGTGCAGGATTCAAACCCCTACCTAACTACTTCATGATACTAGAGGAGTACGCATTAACATGATGCACTATACATATTACTGGGGGTTCTCTTTTCCACAGGTATATTTGTAGGATGGTGACATCATCAGACTTGACAAAGATTGGTTTAACACTATTAAGGTGTTTTTCTAACTCTCCTTAAAGGTTGCTCCTTCCCAAGGAGACCACACACAAACACACACTTGTCAAGTGCAGGATTCAAACCACTACCTAACTACTTTGATACTACAGAAGTATGCATTTACACGCCGTGCTATACACATTACTGTCAGTTATCCTTTCCACAGGTTTATTTGTAGGATGGTGACATCATCAAACTATACAAAGTGGGTTACATTGGGTGGGCTACATTGAAGGAATGTCTAAACACTTTGGCCATGTCATCATCAAAGGGGAGTTTACTATCTACCTGTGTCCCCAGGGCCATAATGACTTACTCCGTACACACTGGATTACCACTTATGTGGTAATTTGTGTGCACTTTGTTGTACCCAAATGGGATGACTATGCATTCTTTGGCATTCAGCTTGAGGGCATTATTTTGACTCCGGGTATCTGTCTCTGTAAGACACTTCTGGAGGATGTCTGTGTTAGCCATACAGTCGATTATGGACCACAGTTACCATTCATCTGCAGACCTGTTCAGCCATACACCTCCTGTGCCTGCCTGTACCTCTGAGCAGTATCTACTGAACAGGTGGGGTCCCAGGACCAAGACCTGTGGGATGCCATTTGTGACTGGCTTAGAGTTGGACATGGCACCAGCAACTCTGAACATGTGTGTTTGATCTGTGAGCCACCTGGCCACCCATCCTGTGACATAGTTGTTAATGTTCCAGCTGGTACGCTTGTCCATGATGACAGAGTGGGGAATGGTGTGGAAAGTCCTTTGTTTGGTCCGGGTGGGCTGTGTGGACTACTTTCACCTCCATCTATGTCCTTGGTAACTGTTTGATATAAGTCAACTAGATTTAGGAGCCAGGATCTGACTTTAACAAGGCAAAGATGTGGAGAGTCCAGTGTCTGGAGGTCTCCAATGTCTCTGTTTATGGTTTCCATGACAATTTGCTCAATAGCTCTGTAGACCAGGCTGAGTAGACATATTGTGCAATGGTGTCCATGTTCTGTTGTGGCACCCCCTTTGTGGAGCTAGATGACTGTTTGTGTATGCCATTCTTTGGGTACATAGCCTGTGGTACGCTTGTGTCTGGACAGTGAATGTAGGTGAGGGTCTAGCTTCTCATGGGCCTAGTGTAAGACACAACCTGGGACACCATCCAGTCACACTGATGCTGTGTTCTTAGCTTTGGTGAGGGCTGTCTTTACCTGTATGTCCATGACGTCTGGGGCTCTGCATCCTTCTGTGATGGACACAGGCCCTTTTGGGGGTAATGGGGGAAGCTTACACTGAACTTGTCCCCCTGGATGTGGGCAAAGAAAGTTGGTTTGGTGTATTTCTTTCCTTTTTTCAGTAGCTGACAGCATATTTGGAAGTTGACACCTACATGTCTGTTAGAGCTACCAAAGGCTTTGTGGTTGTTATTCTTACATTCCATGGCTATTTGTCTTTAGAAACTGTCCTTGGATTATTTTATGAGCGATCATTGTTTCTTCCTGATAATGATCAGTGATGCCTTTCCTTTAGTGAAGTTGGCTCTATCATGTGTTCATTTCCTCCTTCTGTTGTCTAGCTTATTTATGGGCAACAACCACATGATTGTTGTCCTATTTTTGGAGGAGTGCATCTTGGTTTTATTTGTGATGTCTCATTCCATGCATCCCTGTAGATGCTCATAGGATGCACTTGTAAATTATTCTGCAGATTGTATACCATTATCCTATAGCAAGAGGGCTTTGGAACGCTCCACTTTGGTCTTGGGAAGTGTGCAGTTTGTTTTTGCAAATGTCTTCACAGTGGTTTTAATGACTGGGTGGGGGGCCCGGATGTGGATGTCCAGTTTGATTACTTCATGATCTGATATTACCAGCAAGGAGTTTATCTCTGTAGTGGAACACTGGTACCCCATGTTGGAGATGATCATGTCCAGTATGTTGTCACCTCTAGTGGGCATGGTGATCAGCTGTTCCAGGGTGTTAGGGTTTTTAAACTCTAGGAAACATTGGGCGAAGGACGTTGTACATGACTTAATTCCACCACTCACTGTTTGGGTAGTTGTAATCTCCTCATATAATGGTGTTTGATAGGACCTTTATACTTTCCACTGTTCTCTGGAATACTGAGTGTGGTTCCTGAGACAAGGTACGTGATCTGTAGCAGACTACAATCTGATGGGCAGCTTTGGCCAATGTTAGTTGCAATTGCATGGTCTCCTAGGCCTCATGCTGTGCCACTAACCTGAAGGTGTGGGTATCCATAAGGTAAATGGGTACACCCCTTCCTTTTGTATTTCACTTGTGGTTTTGGGTCCAAAGGTCGGAGGGATTGTGAGTGTTTTACGTGGAGCATATCCAACAGCTCTGTGTTTGACATAGCTTTGTATGTTAGGCAGTGAACACCTCTGAGTAGGCGATATGCAAGGGAGTACGGATGGAGCATTTTGAGATGGTCTGTGTATGGCATGTATTTCAGGCTGCTAATGCTCTTTGTAAGGTATTGCTGCTGGCTTTCCAGTTGCTGTAGTTGTCTTGTGAGGTACATAGCAACAGTGGCATTGTACTCTAGTTCTAGTGAGTGATGAGTAGAGGGGAACATTGCCCTCTTCTATTCTGCATGAGACACATTTTGTGATGTGTGCCACATAGGAGGGTTTCCTGACTACTGTGGGAATGTGATTATCACAGTTGTATCCACTGTCCACCTGTGACCCAAGGTCTCTTGTCACACTTTCAGTGTGAAGTATACTACCACCTCTGTTGTAGTTCTTGGCTACAGAGTTTTTAACAAAGGGGATGACAATGCACCTTTTGGCATTGAGCTAGAGCCCATGGTTTTGACAGCAGCCATCTGTCTCAGTGAGGCCCTTTTGTAGGATGTCCACATCTTTTGTGTTTACAATTATGGCTCCTAGTTTGCAGTCCTCTGGAAACTTCAGCAGCCACAGACCTGCCATGTTAATGTTTACTTCAGGGAAGTAGATACTACACAGCCTGGGAAGTTATCTGGTCCCATGGCTGCTGTGATACTGGCTTTGGAGAGTGTTTATTACCTGTGCGGCCATGATGACAGCAACTTTGCAGTCTTCCATTATAGAGATGTGCTCTTTCATGGGTGAGAGGGAGGTAAAGTTAACAGTGATCCTGTCTGCCAGGATGTTGGCAATATCAGTTGGCTCTGTACATTTACTGCCATTGAGCTGTAACTCAGAACAGATCTGAGTGTAACCATGACATGAACCTGTCTGCTGGGCAGTGATCTCCTGAGTAGACAGCATGCAACAGAGTACAGATTGGGTTGCATTCAGTCTTGTTGCATGGGGCGACTATTTGAGGCCAGTAATCCTCTTGTTAAGGTACTTCATTGGTCTTTTTAGCTGCTGAATGTGCCTAGTCGGATTCATCGCAAGTGTGGTACTCTCTGACAGGTCTGATGACTGCTGAGTAGTGGGAACCTTCTTTGACCTACATGCAGAGACCTTGGCAGTTTGTGTGTACACATAGCATGATTTTCCAACCACTATGTGAATGTGTTTCTGGAAGTAGAGATGACTATCCAGATATGTCCATAGATCCCTTATTATCACATCTATATTTAGCCTAAGTGTGTGAGCATGCCCAATACGACCTTTCAGTGTGATGCTGAAGGGAATCTACTACATATGTTGGAGTGCGTGAGCACGCCCGGTATAGACATTTTATCCCATATGTGTATGGAAAATCAAGTTGTATTTTTACAGCAGGGCTCACCTTGGTGTCATAGATCAACAGGGATCATGCTGTGCCTGCAGGGCTTCCATGCAACACTTTGCATAGACTTATCAACATTTCTGCATACAGGGGTGATGGCTATTCTTTGTACATTTCTACCCGGAGACACACATGGTTGTTACTGTGGGTGTACATAGGATGTGGGTTTTACCTGATACTTATACACATTTGCTATGCCTGCACTGCTATGTACAGGACACCATTTCAGTTTGTACTGTTGCTTATCGTAGTCGCTTGCGGCATACTACTGTACTACAGATGTTAGCATCCAATGTCACGTATATTACACTGTGACTTCATAGCCTATGCAACCCACATCACACCGCCTAGCCTGATGTTCTCTGTCTGCACAGGCGTGTGGGGGAGGTTACCCATTTGCCTCTTTAGGGGCATGATACTGCATTTCTTTGTGTTTGCATTAGTGTACAATTGTCCTGCTGTGTCTGTACCACTGAAATGCTATCATGGCTTAGTGGTTCAGTACTGTGACTATAGTGCACAGTATCCTGGGTTCGAGCCTTGTTATTGCTTTTTATTTTCATGCTGGGCAGACCAGACTGCTTGAGGAACAGTAAAGCAGATATGAGCATGTTTGACTTTGGTCAACCTTGCCCAACCTTGACACGAGCAATTTTGTTTACCTATACTAGATATTGGTAAAAGCTGCTTAGCACTGCTTTATATTGCTTAAAACATGGCAATCATGCCTCAGGTGGTGCTGCAGGGCTGCCTATGTTGGATGTGCATACTACACTCCCTATACATGTTTGGAAATGGGTAGTGTCAAGTTAGGCATCACTATTATTTTATGTGCAAGTCAGAGGGAGGTATAATTTCCAGGGTTCCTACTGAGCCAGTGTATGTGCTATGCGTTGCCTCTTTGCCAAGGCATACTGGGCATGTCTCCTTCTGCCTACTGGGGCAGGCTCAGGTTGTTCCTCCTCTGAGTCATGCTGTGCCTGTGCAGGCCTTGGAAATGGTGGGGGGGTTTGGCCCTGCCCCATGCTGTTCCTGCTGCAGCTGTTTTCGCAGGATCATATTGTGTAGCATGGCACATACCATGACAATTTGGGTACATGTAGTTGGTGAGTACTGCAAGGCTCCACCAGATGTGTCCAGGCAATGGAACCCTGACTTGAGCATCCCAAACACATGCTCGATTACATTTCGTGTTTGTGCATGTGCCTCATTATGGAGTTCTTGTTCAGGTGTGTGTGCATTTCTGATGGGTGTCATCCGCCATGGCTCCAGTGCGTATCCAGCATCCCCCACTAGGTGACCGTCAGGGATGTCCCCATTGGCAAATATTTGGAACAGCTGCGACAGATGCCAGATATGGGAATCGTGGTGGCATCCAGGGCAGTCAGCACACACATTCAGTATTATGCCATGGGCATCACACACGACCTGGCAGTTGATGGAGTGGAAGCCCTTGCAGTTGATGTAGGCCCTAGCCCGCTCACCGGCTGGTGCTTTGATGTGTATGTGCATGCAGTCAATTGCACCCACTACCTCAGGGTATTCTGCTATTTGATGGAAGAGACGCATGTTGCTGGCCAATACCTCATGGGAATTGGGGAAATATACATGATCACCGACATGTGCTGACATGGCACTCAGGAACTGGTGCAGTACCCTGGATGCTGATGCCTGTGAAATTCCCATCATATCCCCAGTTGGTCTCTGGAAGGTACCTGTTGCTAGTATTCTTAGGCCAACACATACCTTGGTTTCCACTGGGATGGGTTCCCCTCTGTTGGTTCTGTGTGTGAGGCGTGGCCTGCAAAGCTCAACAATTTGCTGCAGGAGCTCTCTGTCTACTCTATAGTGCTCCACTATCTCCAGCTCATGTAGTCCCTAGTAGGTTGCCCTGGGTCTGTACACTCTTCTCCATCTCCTCACTGTGGGTTGCTCAGCAGCATTCACAATGGCACCGCCCTCAGCATCTTGCACATGTCACCTTATAATAGCAATGGTAACCCCTAACATTTTTCTGTCTGTTAGGCTTTTTAAGTTTTCACTTTTCTTTGTAGAATGCAGTGTTGCAGTGTTTCTGAGAAAAACATGGGGGGATGTTGTTTGCAGAGTTTTAGGTGCTGGGCTGGGCTAGGCTAGTGTACTGCATGTGTAATTGGCTGATTCTGATTGATTTCACCTGGCAGCTCTGCTAGTTCTCCTTGGTTAACTTCCTACTACTTCCTTTCCTTCCTTTTCCCATTTCTGTTTCCACAGGTGGCAGCGCCGCACAAACAAGTGCAAACACGCACACACAAGCGCACACGTGCGCACCCAGCCTTACGCAGGCTTACACGGGCACACACATGCTCATACAGGCTTAGATGGGTTTACTGGCACGCACACGTGTGCACACGGTGTAAGCAGCTTTGCAAGAAACTTCAATGATAGCCACGGCGTACACCTTCGGTTTCTGGGTTTCAGTTTAGACAACTGTAGACACGCCTCTTCCAGTCCTGAGTAACTCACAGCAAACACATGCCTCTGCTCCAATAAGCTTAAAGTCTTTTTGATACATACCCCCTCATGATGTCACCTATTTTCTACTCTGTCACTCCCCTAATTCTACTCTTACATTCTAGGGATATGGTTCACATTTCAGGGAAATTTGGGATTCACTATCCTTATACTCATTGCATAGAATTGCCTACTAATGCTTGGTTACATCTCTCAGACTGAGCTTCCCCCCTTAGCAACCACTTCTCAGCCATGTTGTCTTCAGCCTGCCATTCACCTGCATGGCAGATGAATATTGTGATTAAAATACCTATTTGTGGCTTTTATTTTTTGTTTTTAGGGTTTTTAGAGTGCCACGCATTTGAGCGGCGCTGCGCTATGCTTAAACATCGGAGATTGAGGAAAAAAAAATGTATTTTTTTATTATTTTGCAACGGATAAAAATGCCAATGGCCGTATATTTGGCCATTGGCATGCTTCCTCAACTGGATGCATCTTTTATTTGGAGCTGTCATAGCTCCATTTTGCTATTTGCAGAACGGTACTCAGTTGCCAACCGAGTACATTTCTGCAAATAACACTACTCTTACTCGGACAGGTTAGTGTTTCCTGGATCGCAAATTTACCTAATTTGCATAGCTTTCAGCAGCAAATGAGGTAATTTGCATAAACTAACACTGTCCGTGCAAGAGTCGTTTTAGGAGCTCTCTTGCATGCCGCCGACTGTTCCTGAATTGCTCGGCAGACATGTTGGCTGGATGGAGTCTTACTCTACTCTTAGACTCTGTGCAAGCCTTTGTGAATCCGGCCCTAAGACTTTCAAAAAGTTTCAAAAAAAGTTTCAAACAATTTCCAAAAGATCAAGAAAATTACATAAGAAAATTATCAAAAATGTTTAGTTGGTAGATAAAACTGATTAATTACACTAACAACAAAATTAAACACATTCATAGTACAGAGAATAATAATATGGCATAATACTAGGCAAAAATTGTTCAATGATATACAGTTATGAGCACCAATGTATGCATGTGAATTCGGGTGTTACACAGAAAAAATAATGTGTAGAGAGAGAGAGACATAACATGCGTACTTAAATATATATATATATATATATATATATATATATATATATATATATTTGTGTTTAAACTGAACCTGTACCTAGAGAAAGTGTATAATCAGAGCTCCTACTTGCTGCATGTGTTTTTAATGTTTAAATTGCACACACACAGTGAAGAAGTGCTTTTATGACTTGAATAACTTGGGCTAGCTATACCTGAAGTGCTTTTACTGGCAATTTTCCAGTTGTACAATTGTGAACAATTGATTTAGTTTTTCTGGTATATCTTTAAAATCTGGCAAGTGTTTATTTACTGCATTGCTCTCTTGCTTAGTTTCTTAGCTACAAATCTTAGTTCATTCTGAAGTATGCTACTTTACCCCCCCCCCACCAAACCTTTGAATGCATTATTATAAAATAACTGCCTGTTGTTGCCTTCATGCTTACTCTAGAATCTCTGCTTTTCTCTTTTCCTAGTTGAAGTTCCCTACAAAACATTGTCTACATGACTGCAATCAGTTTATCTCATCATTTAAACAGAGTAGGTTGCACACACAAAAAGCATTTGTTAAGCTTTCACTTACAGCGCTGTGTAATTAAGCAGGTCACCATATTGGTCAGCCATAGGGCTCTTTTTTTCTACTTGAGTGTTTGCCTCCTTCCCCTGTAACTTAAGTAAATTGACTCTTACATTAAGAGCTATAATACTTGCCTTATAGCTTTAGGACACCTTAGGAAACCTTGTAAACTGCAATAGCCCCGCTACGTTCGCCCTCGCTACGCTCGGGCTCTCTTTGCTCCCTTCCCTGACCCCAATTCCCTCCTGCCCACAATACCTCTAAATTTATAGTACTATAGCCACTCCCCCACTTTCTAGATCCTATCTGCTTTCATCTGGGATAATTCCACCTATCCCCATTTGTCTACCTACATTTTAATAGCACCTATTAGCTTTCATCTGGCATTCTCCCATCCCCCTTCCAGTACCTTTACCTCACCACTCTATCTTCTGGTGTTGCATCACCAGGTAAAACAGTTCCTTAACTCACTAGCTGAATCGCAGATAATGATATACTCCTCTTTACTACCCCTCTTGTTCGCACCATACCTCCTTACCTTGTATGAAAACCAGTTTCTCACAGGATTTCAGGTCCCAAAAGGCCATACTATCACCCCAGCTGTAAATCCTTCCACCTTCAACCATACTTACAGTACCAGATCCTATCCAACATCTTGTTCAGCCTATCAACATATCAACCCCAGGCACATTAGCTCTAGATCCAAACACTACCACAAACTAATAAACAAATTCCTGAAGTTCATCACCAAGTATAGACTCAACCTAATACTTGGTGGTGATATTCACCTCAACCCTAGCCCACTCACTTCAGATACACATACCCCCTCTACTTGCAATCTAAGCTACAAACCTACAATTAATAGGGCAGCTAACTCTCTCCTAGCCTGTCATCTTAATAATAGAAGCATTAATAGCAAGGTACATGAATTGCATGCACTTCTGGATGTCCACTCCCCTGAGATTCTCTGTTTATCTGAAACCTGGTTAAAAGCTAACACTAAAGACAATGAAGTGTTACCACCTGGGTACAATATACACAGGCTGGATCATGCTTCGAGGAAGGGGGGTGGGGTAGCTGTACTCTATAAATCTGAGTTGAATGTCACCATAGATGTAATACAACCACCTCAGATTAATAACTCAGAGATTCTTGCCACCAAATTGCAACTTAATAAAAATAAATGCATTAATATCATCTGTATGTACATTCCCCCGGGTAACAATATATCTACATTTGAAGATATCCTGCACTGGCTATCATGTCACTACCCCCAAGAAACCCTACTACTTGGAGACTTTAACATAGACTGGGGCACCTGTTCCTTAGAATCCCCAACCACCCATATTAACCTGCATGCATTTACACAAATTATATCCACTCCTACCAGGATAGGTAAACCCAACCAAAAAGAAAGTATACTTGACTGGGTACTCATAAATAGTCATCCCCAACTGTACACCTCTGGGACCCTCCTTGATGGCCTAAGCGATCACCTTCTCACATATGTAATTAAGCACAAAACCATTAATTCCCAACAACCCTTATGCAGAAAGGTTAGAAGCAATAAAAATTTTGACCGTGCCAAATTCCAACAAGAACTAAACTCATGTAATTGGTCTATTCTAAAACACCTCCCCTTAGAGGAAGCAGTAGCATACTTTAACAACAAATTACCTGAGATCCTTGATTTGCAGGTACCTGTTCGTTCAAAGAGAACCAAGGCAAAAACTGCGCCATGGCTTTCTAAAGAGTCTAAACTCAAAATTACCCTTAGAAACAAAGCATGGGCTTTATGGCATTCTAAAGACTCTCAAGATCACATTAAATACAGGCAATCCAGGAACGAAACCAAAAAATCAATTTTACAAGACAAAAAACAATACTACTGTAATTTACAGACAGTAAATCAAAATAACCCTCAGAAGTTTGGGGCAGGTTTAAATAATCTACTACATCCTGGACAAACTTCAACCCCAATCCCTGCTGCTACTATTGATAAAACCCCTGAAGATGTTTCTGACAGTTTTAATCGATTCTTTACTGAGACAATTCAAGCCCTACCTAGCCAACTACCTACTAGATCCCCTGGTCCTGAAATTAGCACCCCTAGAAACCTACTCGTGTTCAGCTTCCAACCAGTTGCCACTTCACTTATCCGTACCTTGATCAAAAAATTAAAACCCACTACACTTTCTGCTGATCAACTCCCTACAAAAATCAGCTGATGCTATTGATTACCCCGTCTCAATACTAATCAATCGAACCATAGTAGAAGCTAAAATTCCCACCATCTGGAAAATATCCTATGTAATCCCACTTCACAAAGGAGGCAGCTCTACTGAATTCTCCAATTATAGGCCAATAGCTATACTCTCTCCACTTGTAAAGATTATGGAAAAATGTATTCATAAGACAACTCATGCACCACCTAATCCAGAATCACCTTATGGCAGACACTCGGCATGGTTTCCATCCTCATCACAGCACTAGTTCAATCCTCATCACAGCACTAGTTCAGCCCTCCTAGCCTTTACCAACACCATAAACCATAATCGCAACAATACTTATATATCCTCAGCCCTCTTCTTGGATCTTTCCAAGGCATTCGATATGGTTGATCACCAACTTTTAATCCACACCCTGCAAACATTCTGTCTAGATACTAGAGCCCTTCAATGGTTTCAATCCTACCTGAATGGTCAACAGCAGGCTGTCCTCTGGCAGAACAAACTCTCTAACCTTCTACCTAACACCATTGGAGTACCACAAGGCTCTATACTAGGGCCCTTGCTGTTCTCCATCTTCATTAACGACCTTTATACTGTCATCCCAAAAGTCAGCTGTATCCAATATGCTGATGACTCCACTCTGATTTGCACAGCCACATCTCCAGTAGAGTTATGGTCAGCTACCCAGACCACCTTTAATACGATAGAAAACTGGCTTTCTGAACATCGTCTGATCCTAAATCCCAAAAAAATCTAAAATGCTGTTATTTTCACCAACACGTAGGTCTACTGCTTTCACCTTTACCATAAAATCAAATGATGGCACAATAATCTCCCCTGACCCCTCTACAAAACTATTCGGTGTCAAGATGGACAATAATCTAAAATTTGACCTACATGTTAACCAAACTATCAAAACCATCAATAAAAAACTAGGGTCACTTTACAGAATAAAAGCCTTCCTAACCCCTCCAGCTAAAATTGCCATAGCTCGCTCTCACCTTCTTTCAACCCTTCTGTGTGCATCCCCTCTACTCTCGAATTTAAACAAGACTGTCCTTAACAAACTCTCAATTTGCTACAACCACATTGCCAGGTTTGCCACTGGGCGGCCTTTTAGGACACATCATTGCATCAATCTAAATCAGTTTGGGTGGCTTGAACTACCCAGCCTAATCCAGTATAACCAACTGATTATGGCCTATAAAATCCTCTATAATCCGGACAATACTCCTGCACTTAAAAATATTATCACCCCCTATAACAATCCTAGACCGCTTCGATCCTCTAACAAACTATTAATTCAGACTAGCAAAATTAATAACACAGCCGGTGATTCTCTCTTTGCAAACTCTGTAAGTAGATCCTGGAACTCTCTTCCAGGTGATATTACCTTACTTTCCACCTTAGGTCAATTTAAAACTAGACTCAAGCAACATTTGTCACTTAACTGGCTATATCAATGTATCAAGCCTGGCTAACTCTCTCTAGAATGTGTAAAAATCTGTTAACCAGTTTACTGTGTAATTTAATTTAATCCTGACTTGTGCTCAGGACTAACTGTAACCTGTGGAACTTGATTAACTTGCTTACTTATGTAATCTCTGTAAATAGTCTGTTTGTAATATGTAATGCTGGTATTATGTAATGCTGTATCTGCTTACCCTTGGAGCTTTTCTCCCTGGGCCTCCGCTGAAAATGGACATGCATCCAGTCGGACTATCCCAGTCAACAAATGTAAAATAAAATTAAAAAAAAAAAATATATATATATATATATATATATATATATATATATATATATATGAGGGTATGTGAAGAGAGAAGAGAAAAAGAGGAAAAAGGGAGATATGGAAAGGAAAAAGTAAGAAGGATGGACAGTAGAAATGAAAGAGGAAGAAAAAAAGCAGGAGTGAAGGAAGGAGACAGGAGAGTGGAAGAAGGGAGAGAAGAGGTGAAAAGTGGTTAGAGAGTTTGAAGAAAGCATGTGGAAGAATTAAGAAATGAAAGTTGTTAAATTATCAAGAAAACAATAGCTGGAGCAGGAAATGGATAAGAGCAGATTGAGATTTGGTTGGAAGAATTAAGTAATGGCAAAGGAAGCAATTTTACATATCCAGTTGGAGAGGAGATAATTGCAGGTTGCAGTTGGCTTTGTTCTAAACGGGTAAATGTAGGTAGGTTGTTCCATATCCTGGCAATATTTCAAGAGTCTAATAACTCGCCTGCAGGTAATTTGGGTTTATGAACTTGAAGAAGTTGGTGTTCATATCTCAGAGGCCTAATGGGATTATAAAGAGTAAGTAAGGAGATAAGGCAGGGCAGTCTTGAGGTTTATAAATAAATGTATGCGTCGTTGTGAGCTGAAGGAGTAATAGGTAGTGGGGGAATTCAAGCCATTGTAATTTTTTAGGTTAATACAGTGATGAGTAGAATGGTGACTGTTTGTAGCAAATGTTGCAATCTTGTTATAGCAAAATTCTAGTTTTGTTTACTAACCAACCTGCAGTCTTCCCTGAAAAGGTGCTCCATAGGTTAGAGGAGGGGTAAGATTGTTACGTTGGTAGGGAGAGGAACTTATTGTGTCTGTCGAGTAATAAAGTTTTTTGTGAGTCTTATATTATTTTGGATGTGCAGATCGAATTTAAGGTTTTCATCAATTACCCCTAACAATTTAGTATGGGTTACTAGCTCAATTGTTTTAGAGTTAAGAGAGAATATACTGAGGTCAGCTTTATTGATGAGTATTTCTTTTGAGAGAAAAGATCATAAGTTTAGTTTTTTTGACACTTAAACAAAGGTGATTTTTGTGAAGCTAAATTTACACAGTAGAAAATGCTGCTTGGGTAGTTTGCTGTAATATATTTGTGTTAGGAGCAGACAAACTCTAGTGGAGTCATCTGCATACTGTACTAGGGAGCCATGCAGGATAGCTTGGTGGAGATTGTTAATAAATGTTAGACAGAAGATACCTTAAAACTGAGCCTTTGGGTACACCTGTAGGGTTGTGAAGGCAAGGGAAAATAATATTCTGCCATTTAACAGCATGCTGTCTATTGGAAAGATAGCTTCTGAACCAATTTCATCACTTGGGGGATACTGCTATACTGTAGAGCTGGGAGAGGAGGATAGAGTGAGAGACGGTATTGAATGCTTTTGATAGGTCCAAGAAAAGGGCTGATAAATATGTGTCCTGAGTCCTGGGCTTTGTTGATCATATCTAAGAAGGATATTAATGCAGTGGATGTACTGTGGCCTGGAAGGAACCCGTGCTGTGTTGCGGAGAGGATTTTGTTGTTCAGAAGGTAGTGTAGGAGTTGTTTTTGCGTACATTTTTCTAGGATTTTAGAGATGGGGAAAAGTATAGCAATGGGTCAGAAATTAAGAGATTATTGGTTGATGGGCCACATTTATGAAGTGGTAAGATTGCTTTTTTCCAGAGACAAGGGACATAGGATTCTGTGTGGTTTGTGTTTGTCTTCTTTTACTCTTCCTCAGAATTACTGTCTGTTTCAAAGCCGAGAGAACATGGATTACTTTCTTTGCTTCCAGGGAATCTTGTGCATGCCTGTATACTTGCACTGTATTAGTGTGCCTTCGATATTTTGTTTTTTGGGCCACTGAGTTACCCCAAAGTTAGGCCATTTGAAGTAGGTATTTGCTGCATGCTTACCCTCTGATCTATCTTTATTATGGTTGGGTCCAGCCTTACCCAGAAAAGCTACTAATCTAGTAGAACTAACCCAGTCAACAAAGGATTAAATTAAATAAAAAAAAATAAAATCATTGTTGATTTAAGTTCCTTATGCTATAAAAATTGTTGTCCTCTATTAGTGGTCATTTCCTGCCTTTCTGTCAAGTATATAACAATGATTTATTTTCAGTTATATACATTATTATACCACTAAATGTGCCAGGGATACATTATGTACTCATTTCAATTTTGACTACTGGCATTTATACATGTAATGTGCTTTTGTAAAATTATACAGGCATATCTAGAGTACAGAAGTTCACAGAGAAAGAAATATACATTTCAGATATTACATGGTTTAAACAGACATAGTGTGTATGAAAATTATGTGTATGTCTGAGTCATGTGACTTTACTTTGTTATAAATGTGTCTGTTACTTGAAATTATAGGTTTAAGAAGTTTCCCAAGTATTTGCTATATATAGCATTCTTTTCCTATCCATGTTGTTGCTGTTTTTGTTGTTTTTGGAGCAGTTGTCTTTTGCTAAAATGTTTAGCTTGAATGACCCATTAAGAAGACAATTAGTATTTGTCTGATACTATTGATTTGATTTGCTGTGTAACTGAGTTGGTCATTTGTATGAAATGCTTATTAAAGAAAGAGCATTCTTTTGTTTACAGGATTTCAGACGTGTGTTGATACATTTCCAATGTTATTTTGACTTGTGTTTATAGTTGCTTGAAGGAATTAATTTTTTAATCTAATATGTTCTTGAGTTTATTTATTTATTGACATTTGTTAACCGGGATAGTCCTGCTGGGCTAGGAGCCCATTTTCAGTGGAGACCCAAGGAGGAAAGCTCCAATTACAGACAGAGAGATATTAAGTATACATAACAGTTAAGAGTACAATAATGACATGCATAAGAGATTAAAACAATCATTAATTGGCTAAAATAGTACAAGTTCAAATATATTCTGTAATTACAAAGGCACGCCAAACATTTTTTTTTTCAATGTGTGAGTGGTGTAAGTATCTAATTTTATAACTGGTGTAGTAATGTATATAATAGCAACCATGAGAGGGGTGAAAAGAGTGTCTAGAGTTGAAAAAAGATGTTGGTGAAAAATAGATGTGAGAGAAATAAGATACAAACAGGAATGTATTTAATGGTGGTACAATATAAATTGTACTGGAATGTACAATTCCTGTACAACTGGAACTGGTGTAGTAAGGTATATAATAGGAACCATGAGAGGGGGTGAAATCAGTGTCTAGAGTTGAAAAAAGATGTTGGCGAAAAGTAGATGTGAGAGAAATAAAATACAGGGAGGAATGTATTTAATGGTGGTACAACAAAAATTGTACTGGAATGAGAAGAAAGTGTGCTGTGAAGTTGTAATGAAGAGTGCACTACAGAGAGAAAGTGGAGCTAGGTAGAGTCATGGCAGGAACAACTTTTGGTTCTAAAAAAAGTGTAGTTTGAGTTCTTTCTTGAATTGTAAAGGGTGTGAGATGGAGCATAATTGGGATGGGAGGTTATTCCATGCCTGGGATAGGGTGGATTTGTAAAGTAATCTACCAATAGATTTTTTTTGGTTGGTAGATGTTAAGGAGTTGTTGGTTAGATGTCCGAAGTGTGCGAGCTGGTGTGTAGATGGATACCAAGGAAGACAGGACAGGGCATGAAGATGGTTTATAAAGTATAGAATGAATAATTTGTAACTGAGATAGTAGAAGTTGTTGTGGGAGTTCTAGCCATTGTAGTGAGTTGAGTGAGATGCAGTGGTGTGAGTTAATGTGGGGAGTTTGTGATAAACCTTGCTATTTTGTGGTACATGTGTTGGAGTTTGGTCAGGGTAGTTGCTTGAATATTAGTTAGTATAGGGGTGGCATAGAGTAGGGAGGGGAGAAGGAGAGACTGTGACAGGGACAGTCTGGCATCATAGGTTAGGAATCTACGATTTCGGTAGAGCATACCAAGCTTTTGGTGAGTTCTCTTTATACTTTGAAGGATGTGTAGGTTAAATTTAAGTTCATCATCAATGATGGCTCTAGAAGTTTTGTGTGGGAGTCATGTTGAATGGTGGTGTTATCAGAGGATGAAATGAGAAAGTTAGACTTTAGGTGAGAGAGAGTCTGGGGGAAGAATAGCAGAAGAGTTGGTTCATAATTGTTTTATAAGTTTGCTTAGTTGTGTTGTTTAAAGTATTTCCATGGTTTTCAGGCTTTTCCTCTATTAGACATCACTTTTTTGTCTCTGTGGGTATCCAGGTGACAGCTGTGAATTGCATTTATTTATTTGTTGGTATTTATTTACCAGGATAGTCTAGTTGGACAGTGTACATTTTCAGTGGTGACCTGGAGAGAAAAGCTTCTTTTATAGTCATACAGGGACATTAATATCAGTTATTATACTTAGATATACATAGACATTAATATAATTGTAATGATTATGGAGATATTCTAGTAGGAAAATATTACAGTACCAGCTCTGTTAAGTTACATAATTGTTCTAGTTATAGTTAGCTGATCTCCTAACATAAAGCAGTGCATATAAGTATTGACAGTATGAGATACGAGGTACCCCAAAATGTAGATTGGGCAGTTCAGACTTGCATAATATGCTGTGCATACTATTCCATGCTCTAATTGCCAGCAATACACAAATTGAATTTGGAATAAATCATATGTTTCAACAGCACTGAAATACAAGACTAGTCTGAAAATGTATTTAAAGATAGAAAGAAGTAAAAATGAGATTTAGTTGCCTGTGGAATGTGTTTGTCTTATGAGCTGGGGGGGGGGGGGGTACTAGGGCTATATTATAGGAAGATGTGCTTCTCCAGAAAGGAAGAACTCTTGAGTTAACATCTGTACTTTTTCCAGAGTATTGGCTGAATAGATGAATGTAGAGTCATCTGCATACTGACCAATGATGGTATGTGTATTTGCTTTATGAAGGCCATTTATGAACATGTTGACTAGAAATGGACCAAGAATAGATGCTTGAGGCACACCCGTCAATACAGAATAGAAGGGGGATAGCAATATTCCATCTGACAGCTACAGGTAGTTGAGACTAGATTCTTATATCATTAAATGCTCAACCACAAAGTGTTGAGAAGCAGACTGCAGCTGATAGTTTTCCACAAGAAACCCTTCTTGGTGCCCACTTCTAATTTTGCAGCAGTAACAATAGCATTGTTTCCAGAGATTGTGACCTCCTTTGTGTTTGTGTGACTGTAGAATACTGTAATAATAAGTTAATGAATGGGGTTCATGAGCGCTTGCCTCCACAAAGACAGATGAAAGCAATGCCATTTTTTTTCATGTTTGTGGTTTTTCAGGCAATTGTGGTCAGTGATGTGGTTTCTGGCATCTTGTCAGTCAATGTTTTATAGCAGTTCGGCATAAGTATATTTCACGATTTACTGCATTCAAAGTTTTTTTTTTCTGTTTCAAGAATGTTTATAATAACAAACTTCTGATTTTTGGTATGATAAGCAAATTAATGACAATACATGTTATATTGTTATATTCAGCATAGAACATTAACATGCTGGTAACTAATGGGTTTATCTCTTAAGTTGTAGCTCAATAAATTGGGGCTGTCCCCACACTGCTGCTGTCTTATCCCAAATATGAAGACCAAAAAAAGAGTCTACCAAGACTGGACAACAAAAAAGAAGTCTTCATAGACTCTGAAATATGGAAGAGGGCTGATGCAGTCACCTTGATGCATTTACTAAAACAAAAAGCCAGTAAATATTGTCAGCTGCCTGGCATAGAGGGATAAAGCCCTGATGATGTTGCAGCTGACCGGAGTTCAGCTAATGGTTCAGGTGCCTACAGGAGCTCGAGTGACTAACCTTCTGGCTTGCCCATCCTGCAGGGAGAGATGCAGCTATGGCCTTCCACATTGTTGACAATTTGTAGGAATACTGGCTGTTCACCCAGTAGAGTTTCAAGACAGCTGAGCTTATGTTAGAACATTTGTTATAGGTGACCTGCGGAAATTCTACTCACATGAACCTTTGATATAGGTCAGATGTGTGCCAAATGTTTGAATCATGTGAACTGCCCAGGTAGTGCATGCACGCACATGTACACACACATACACGCACATTTCTTTTTCTATGTGCGTGCATATGTGTGTGTATGCGTGTGTGTGGGTGCATCTATACACACACACACACACACACACACACATTATATATATATATATATATATATATATATATATATATATATATATATATATATATAAACACACACAGACACACACATACATATATGTTTATATACACACACTATAATTTCTTGGGCATTCCAAACCACCTGTAATTCAGTGGAAGCCCCTTCCTGTTAATATACACATGTCTTCTGTACCTGGTAATGGTTTCAAACCAAAATGAGTGCAGATTATACCTTCCAGGAGCTCAGGGCAATGAGATGAACAATATCATAAAAGGCCTACATATTAATGTTTCTCTCTCTTGCTCTTCTGGGCAACTATTTGACCTTTTTCACATACTGTAGCATAAGTCTGAGGAACTAATTTAGGATTCCCAAGGCTGATGACTGTGAGATTCCTAATGCATTGCCCATAGTTCACTGGATGGTCCCTGTAGCTAAGATGATTAGTGCTACAGATAACGCTGTGTCCACTAGAACTGGCATATCAAACATCTACCTCTATTCTGACTTGTGGATGATACAGGTCAATTAGGTCTCTGAACAATATGTCTGTTCCATCAGAAATGATGAACAATGTACTGGCCTGTCATGTGGTAATATGCCATGTGCTATCTGCACTTCCTCTGGCGTGGATGGTTGCAGTGAACAACAAAACTGGGAACCTGAAACTCTCAATGCATTTCCAGATGCCTAACAATTACTCTCACTCATGAAAACACCCGCTCACAAATCTGCATGCATGACACAGTGGAGACCGTGCAATATACATCCCATCACAATATTCAAAAGGGTATACACATGGGGCACTTAAACCCTGTGGTTGTGCTCTGCACTGACCTACCATAGCCATCATAAAGATTTACCTGACAGCATGTTAGCTACATTACCAAGTTATGCCAGGTGTAACCAATCCAAGGAAGGGCAGAAAAATGGCCAGTGTAAAAGTAAGGCATAAATGCTGACAGTGTTATCCAAGAAGGTTAATATAAGGATGAAAATAGTAGCCTATTCAGATTGATGCATGTTGTAGGAGAAATGTGACAAATCAATGGGTAACATGACAGTACAATGTTGCTCAATGCTACAAAAGATTTGAGTGGCAGCAATAGATACACACTTGGGTATGGGGATGCTGGCCATGTAAGGTATCAGGCCTTTACATACCACTTTAACATACAACATCTTACCAATGTGACTCCAAATCATGATATTGCTGTGGCATAACACCCCTAGGAGCTTTGATGCAGATGTTCAGAGGCCAGTGCTGTACAGCATGATAGAACTGTCTATGCATGCACATAATGATTTGCACTCTTATAATAATACACTGGTATGGGCAGGTATGACACTTATACGACAGTCTAGGGCTGGTATGTATCACACAAACTGTGCAGCTCAGAGACACAACTGAAGGGATAGGTTTCATTTTGGTGTCAATTAAGTGATTGTGCATACATGGTCAGACTGCTGAAGTGATCCCAGGGCAAAATAATTTATTTTGTTTCATTTTAGTGCTTTTGTGTAATTATATAAACTACTGAAGGGGCTACAAAGGGAAATAATTAATTTGTTTGTCAGTGAAGTGCTTGTCTATACTTGGACAAGCTACTGAGGCAAGTTGTGTGACAAGCATATGGTTTTATTTGCAGTAGGTAACTAACAGAAAAATGCAGGTAAGGTAACTTAGATAAACAATAACTATGGAGCTCCTTGCAGGGGATTTCCAAATTTGCCCCAACTAATAGATAAATGGAAATCAGGGGATTCTAATAGGCTGGCTATTCTTTTAGCAGAGGGGAATTCATATGCTGTCTAAATACTTAGCAGAGGGATTACCAACAGAAAGATTGTTCTGCTTTAATTTGAGCTACGCCTATCCAAATACTTAGCAGTGGGATAACCAACAGTTGGCAATTGAAAGAGGCGTTATTATGTAATATATCCAGTACATCTGTTTCTATTAGCAGTAAATCAAAATGTGTTGCTGGAGGAAAGTGTGTGCTCACTTGTATGTATGTATGTGTGTGTGTGTGTGTGTGTGTGTGTGTGTGTGTGTGTGTGTGTGTGTGTGTGTGTGTGTGTGTGTGTCGGGAAAAGCTAAAAGACACAACAACAATATATATATATATATATATATATATATAGATATATATATATATATATATATATATATTACTTGGGTACAAACAAAGATATACTCTAGACTTCCACTGGTTCACTAAGCTTCAGAGTAAAGTGATGAAACCTCACAGTCGGCAAGGGACTATAAATAAAGAAACACATAGAGGAAGCTGTTGGCTTTCCTGCTGTGCTACTAACCCTCCCCCAAAGGTGATGAAACCTGATCTCTTACTTGAAAAGCTGGCTAAATGTAAACAGTAGGATCACATGCCTTAAGTGCTTAACCAAAACAATTGAACAGATGAAAATCTTTGACACTCTCCCTTTAAGACTACCAGCTGACAGTGTAGTAGTAAGACTTAAGCCGTAGAATGTGTGATTAAATACTGTGATCTATAGTGTGGAATACTAGAAAGGTAGGGGTTCTAGTCTCACTCCAGACTACTTGGTGCATGTGTGTGTGTGTGTGTGTGTGTGTGTGTGTGTGTGTGTGTATAGATATATAGATATATATATATATATATATATATATATATATATATATATATATATATATATATATATATATACCCCTGCAAAACAACAAACTTGCCCTCATGGTCTATCCACCTGCAATGTTTATGCACTTTTTAGGCCCATAACTTGCTGTTGGCTTCCACACTCCTATTCTATAAGGCCTGATGATTTCAGCCACCTTAAGACTGCCAGCTGACAGTGGAGTAAAAAGACTTTAGCCATGGTACTTGCAATAAGTAGTCTGATCTATAGTGTATAACCCTCAATAGGTAGGGGTTCTAATCCCACTCTTCCCAACATGGTGTGTGTATATATCCATAGCATAGGTATGATAACTTATGTAAAGTAAAGATAGTTAAGGTTTTGCATATTTTATTTGTAGCGGGTGATGTGCCCCCCCCAAATGACTGACCACAACAAGGCTTGCTTGTATCAGCAAGCATTATAGGTTCTAAATTGAAAGTACTAGCAGCATGAGTTGTGCTGCATGCATTAGGTACTGTGATCTGTAGTGTTTACCAGTACATAGGTAAGTGTTCTAATCTACATACAGCCAACTTACAGTATGTCTGGTCCTGAACATGGGAACTGGCTGAATGTGCCCATGTTTGTGTGTGAGGCTGTTACAGCAGTTTACATCATGTTATGGGGCTATAGCACATGTGAACTTACTAGCATAATGGCTATACAGCCCTCACAATCAGAGACATCTGTATACCTCTTGGAACAGGACCAACACATATTGCCCCAGTCCAAGAGGGACTCAGGCAGATACTGTGTGTTGAGATTATGGCCACCCATCCAATCAAACAGATAGCACGTGCTGAGGTCCACTGAAGTGATCTGTGTACCATTAGGCAGGGTCTGTTTCAAGGGTGTGTTTGTCTGTTAGACAAATGTCTCACATAAGCATGTAGTACTAACATCACATAGTAGGTTAATGTCCTTACAGTGAGTCATCCATCTACTATGCTCCCTACAGATAGGCAGCATATGCACTCCAGCAAGGTCACACCTTGCCCTGAAGCAGACCTTATCACAAATTATGAATGCATGAGTATGCTGACTGCCACCTTTGTCCTTGGTAGACTGTCATACAGATGTGAACCTATGGAGCCATGCATGCATACTGCTGTACCTTGCTGAAGTCATATTTCTGCTGTGCTGCCATGCCATGCTGTGCTGCTTCACTACTGCCATATGTCTATATCTCCTCATATTCCTGAAACAAAAACATACACAGACCTGTAACATACCTATCATTGTGTTACAATACCACCAGTAAAACATCATACAACATAAGGTTAGCAAAAGTATGTTGCGTACTCATGACACATGCCAACATACAGTATATGTTGCTGACCACTACAAGTGACATGCAAAACAATACTGCATTACACAAGTGGATGTCAAGTAATATAGTCACCCTGTGCATCAGACACATAGCTTCATTCCCCTGCATCAATGGGAAGGATGTCAGGGATGTGGCACAGGTATCAGCACTTGCACAGGGTGATGTGTGGGGGTGCTGGAGGCCTATGATGGCACATATGGTTGACAGCATGTATGTGCATTAGGAAGGGGAGCAGGTTAGATGGGGCAAAGAGAGGTGCCGTGTGTGTCTGTAGGTGACCTGCATGTGACAGTGGTATGTGAGTGTGTGTGTGAGTGTGTGTGTGTACACAGTCAAGCTCAGTGCTAGCCCTATACATGTGTATGTTGGAGAGCTGCGGGGTGTATATGGTAGAGTTGACAGTTCACCATCTCTGGTCCTGAACATGGGAACTGGCTCTGCCAGGACTTGTACTGCCACACCATGCCCAAGGTCAGATGTGGTGCTAGTACCTGACTGTGACTGCTGTCTGCTGGGACTGTGTCCCCCACAAGACCACCCAGGACCACATGCCCATGGCTTGCCATGTCCTGGTGTGGACAGCACACTCCCTGCTGTAGCACTGGATGTACTGCCACTACAGGAACGTAACTATGCACAGCCACGTGGACTGTCAGCAGATGGTGTTGCTGACATACATCCACAGGTCCAGCATCCAACTCCATCCACACAATCCACAATGTGTGGTCTAGGACACACACTGTCTTAGTCCACTGTCTGTCCACTGCATAATTGAATCAATCCAGTGTGTTCCCAATGCAGTGGAGGCAGTCATGGATGTCAGACCGTGCTGCATCTATAACCCTAAGCATACATCTGGTGTTCCATTTAGAATGTGCCTGTGCCTTCATGATGGCCCAAAACATATGTCGAATGGCCCATGATGCAACTGGTGGTGGATGGACAGCAGTCCTCCTATGAGCACCACTGTCAATCCGCTTGCATGGGACCTTGCCAGCTCTCTGGCTATGGCCAATGTCTACACTCAGTGATGCCATAGTTGCCACACTGGCCTGTTCATGTCTCTACCCTCTGAGTGTCCCATATATGAGGCCTGTGGGGACTGGTTCTGTGTTGGCATACTGACTGTGTGTGGTGACAATGGGGGCAGAAGAGGGATGTCAACCTCTGGGACAGATTTCGCCCCCGACAACCCCACCTGTGCCTCACTGTGGCCACTATCCTCATCAGAGTCTGAAGAAATACTGAGATCAGGTGGTGTGGAAGAGAGAGACCAACCCCCCCCCCAGTCACCTGTGGAAACCAAGACAAAACCAGTACATTACTATCTGCACTATTTTATGTATGGAAAATCCACAAAGAGTCATAATAATAAGGATCAACAATTGCATTATCACTCTCACATCCTCTCACCTCCACTTTCATGCACAACAGACTTCCTCACAACAACAGACTATAACAAGCATGTCAGGTAAATCACATGACACTTGCACAGTACAATGTACCTTTTAGGTATGCAGTATGACACTATACCTGATAACACAGCACATAAAACCCAGTACACCTATTTTAACAAATATATACAAATACAAGTTTCAATGCCTAAGGTATGTACCATCAACCTTTTGGTATGTACAAGGCATGTCGGATTAATTGCCTCATGTATACCAGGAGGCTTGTTCATTCTGTAACTGCAAAAGAGTTTCTGCTCATTCAACTACACTCCTGTGATTACCCACTCTAGGAAACTTAGGTAACAGTTCCAGACTGGAACATACAAACATTCTATCTAGTTATATACAACATTACTTGTACATAGGGTATTATCCTGACCCTCACCCTTAATATCATATGTATGTTCCATAACAAAACAGTATCAAGCTTACCAGGAGCAGGACCATGGCCTTGGACAACTCCTGATGTACCTGTAAAAAGGTAAGAGTGGGGTAATTTTAGTACCACCACATGTTGCAGTACAAGAAGGTAATACCTGCATCTCACATGTACAGTAGCTACTGTATTACTTCATGTATTGCTGACATTCTGAGTATGAGTGTACAACTGAGCTAACCCCACCCCCCACAGCATACAGACCTGACACCCATGTAAAGGTATGTACAGCCTGACAGAATGACTGCCACAGAATTGCAGTGGTGATCACAGTAAGCTAACCAGCACAGACCTCTGCTGTGAACACTGTGGCACCCACCTGTACAAGGTATAGTGTGATGGATGCCTGGGAGCTACTGTATTACTTCATGTATTGCTAACATTCTGAGTATGAGTGTACAACTGAGCTACCCCCCCCCCCACAGCATACAGACCTGACACCCATGTAAAGGTATGTACAGCCTGACAGAATGACTGCCACAGTATTGCAGTGGTGGTCACAGTAAGCTTGCCAGCACACTCCTCCTGCTGTGGGCACTGTGGCACCCACCTGTACAATGTATGGTGTGATGGATGCCTGGGAGCTGTTATGTGTCTCTAGGTTTGCCAGAAATTCCTCAGTGAAAATGAGTGGTTGTTCATTGCAGGCCCTCCACCAGTGATGGCATGATCCCTGCCTACATCAGCTGCCCTGTGTTGTGCAGCATTCACCATGTCCATAGCACAGTGTTGAACCTGCTTGTATGTCCTATCCTTGTGGCCAGTCTCATTCACATCCCAGATAAGGTCTGCCCACAATGCAGCCTGCTGTTCCCTGTTATGCCACCCCCTGGATAGGAGGATGTGATGAAGCCACCGTAGTCTTTCAAGTTTGTTCTCTGCATTTGAGAAGGGGGTATGCCTTCTGTGATACATAGTCCTGAAACACACCAAAATGGAAACATATTACAGGATCAAATACATGGATGTCCACTATGTACAGATACAGCAAGAACAAAAAAGCCTGCACTATCCACTGATTGCTCACACATGTCATACACCACAGTGTGACAACATATGTGTGTGGATACAACCGAGATAGTATCATTACTGAGGTAGTTCCCTGTGTGCCATGAGAGATTCTGCTGTATGATCATAAAACCAACACTCTGGTCCACTGTTGTGTGTCTCCTAAGGCCAGCCACCCAATAATATGTCATATGACCAGTGCCAGACAAATAGCAGTGTGCTGTTATGACCAATATATTGGGATGTCCAACAACACCAGTGTGCCACAATGACAAAAGACAATACAACCCTAATATATTGTATGTCCCCTGTATGTATAAGACAGCAGGGTATCAATGATATCTCATTACCACATGTCTAAGACAGGTTTACTGCTGTAGTCCCTATTCCACATACATCTATACTCCAATCTGCATCCTGTTGTACACAAAAAACAGTTACATACTTGGTGGAGTGCAGTACTCCTCTGTTGAAAAGTGCTACTACTATGGTGTTACAAAGGTGTGCTCTGTGTGAGGGAAGTCTCATACAGAATGTTTGCCCATAGCCAGTTGCTTTCATTTCAACATGTTGCTCATTAGCAGGTAATTGCCTCTAAACCAATCTGTGACTGATATGCTAACTGTAACCAAACCAGCTGAGTTGCAGTATCATTAGCCAATGATGTGCAACCACTGTGCAATATATAAGGCCTGCATGTACAGCAGGGCCCCTTTCTTAGCTGCTGAGATGGACATTACTGGGGTGAGGAAACTACATCATCTCAGTGGGTAGGTCTGTAGCAGAAACTTTACATAGACCTGTGTGCACCACAGGCTGTATTTGCTGCTGCAGGTAATAGACATAGGCAGTGAGTTTGAATGCTTTAGATGGCAACAAGCTGTAGTTGTATCTGTGTCAGCTTTGTTGTAGAGGTAGAGCCAGGGTGAGAGTACCCCTGACACTACAATTATGGCATGTGTTTAAGGTATGTATGTTAAGCAACTGTGTCAATAACAGAGTATTAGGCGACATATAGTAATGCTTTACAGATATGTGATGTATGTCCCTACCTGTAGGTCTGTGACTTCCAGACGTGAAAAGCAGTTATATACTTTACAATGCTTTGTGTGGATAATGCATGCATGAGTCATTAACTGAAGTCTTCACAGTAATGTAATTGAAATGCAACAGAACACTAGATTTGAACCCTGGACTATGTGTGGCAAAATGTACTGTATGCAAGGCACTTAACAGACTGAGCTACTGAGTCAATGTTACAGTGTGTGTATTTGCAAGGTACATGTGCACACATATAGGTTGTGACATCCATTAGTATGTGTATGGCTTTATATGGATGTCTTTCTGCAACAGAGTCCCAGTTGAATATGCATTTTGCCATGAATGCCTTAGCAGGTGACTTTCTACATGTTGCTAATAAAAGGGCACATTTACCTGCTATCACAGGCCTCAGTTACATCCATTATCATGTCTTTGGCTGTCTAGTGGTGTACTATTGCAACAGAGTTCAAGGTACACTCCCATTTTTTTCCATTATTTTTTATTCCAGTTTTGCGGTGTAGCATGGCGTGTAGCTCTGCTGAAACACTCCTAATGATTGTAATTGGCAATTACTATGCCTTGTTTAAACCACCTGTTTTATGTAAGAGTTGCGTGGCATGGCAGGTTAATGCAGTGTGCTGCAGGTGTGATGGGCTCTGGTTCAAAACACGACAGAGGTGTGTCTTACAATGTTAGAAACACATATAGTCATTATCTCTCTATTAAACTGAGCTTAGCAAAGTTGCACAATGAGCTCCTTGCTAAAAAAATAAAGAAAATAAAAAAAGGGGGGGATTAGACAGTGGTGAAATGGGGCAGGCAGATGGAAAACATAGTGAGATGCAGAGAGGAATGTGCAGGAAGGGTGAAGAAAAGAACCATAGCTATCTATTTCTTGTACAGCAACAACTGTGCACGTTGACAGAATTTGTATTCTCAAACCCCAGAGAGAGGGGTGAGGACAACATAACAGCATTGTCAAGCTAATAGGACTGAATTACGTGTGTCCAGTGGACACATGTGAAATGGAGAGCTATACATGGGACAATAGTCTTTTTGGGACAGATGCCCATTTTTTTTAAGGTGAGAGTGGAATGTTGGGGAAGGGACATAGGTACATTTGGAGGAGGTAAGTTGGGTAGGTAAGGATGCATTTGCAAACAGACAAGACAGCAGATAGAGGCAGTGTGTGACACATGATGGGGGTGAACACCTTGGATAAGGAGGGTGTTGTGGAATCAGCAGTGTGGCTCACATCCCCACCCATGGGAATGTTGACACTGCTCTATCATTCCCCCACAGGTGCCTGTGTGGCCAGCATGCCCTCAATCCGGCACAGGCGGTGGTCATAGCCACAGTGAGCTATCCTGCACACTAAAACTAACAGCTCCACATGGGCGACAACACCCCATCTGTGCCAGTGAAGCTGGACTCCTGAATGCCCCACTACTGCACCCAAAAGCACACAGCTTTGCCAACACTGTCCGCCATGCCAACAGTTGATTGAAGTCAAATGACTGTTGCATAATTCCTGTCTATTGGGCTCAATATAGGCTGTTTTCTCACCCTTACATGTCATTCAGCAACATTCAAAAAAGCGCTACATCACTTAGCATCTCTACACTGTGCCTACACAGATTTTATTAAATCCTGGGGATTATCTTTCAAGTTAAACAATGCCTTCTCTGTGTAAAAATCAATAAGTACTGAAAATGTCTAGCTTGAATAACATTAGGTTAATGTTAAATGTGTCATGCACAACATTTCCTAAAGGTAAGGTAGGTGAAGGTGGATGTGATGTTGAGGAAGGGCTGTCATATGAACATGATGCTGACTTGCTGATATCATGATCTACTTGATACAGGTGATCCTACAGACACTGATCTCACAGTGCTGTAGGACTGGAACTTAAATGAGAGGTTCTGCTATGTGCAGATGAATGCTTGCATGGCCTGTATGAAATCTGCTGTGATTGAACCTACCCTTACTATTTCCACCACCTTTATGAGAAGCACTTGTAGTGTGATGTGATATGCCTCCAATGGTCTGGGGAGTACCCTGTCCTCTGCCTCTTCCAAAACTGACACCTATTGGTGGAGTGGTGTCAGCTGCAGGTGTATTAAATTATCAGTGTACTACCTTTTGTGGTTTCGTCTTTGCCATGTCTCTATTTCCACATTGGCAAAATGGAAAAAAAAACGTTGGTTCTGTCACCTATGAACTTATTTGGGTTTGGTAGGTCCTCACTAGTATACAAACTACACATCAGTGTGATCACGGCATTATACCTACTCCTTGTCACTTCCAAATAGTGCTGGAAATCCTAATGTATACCCTGGAGGACCATTTCCAACTGACTATCTGTGGCAGTGCCCTGATCCCTAACAATGTCATGGCACATTTGCTGCAGGGCAGTCAATGCTTTACATGTTTCCAGGAGTAGCTGTGACATATGCCTGTACCCCTTTGTAAAGCTGCAACTGTGGACACTGCTACCCATGAATTTCTGATATTGTCCAGAAGGTGCTCCTGTGGGTATGGAGATACTGGTGCAGAGGTGCATGGGTTTTCTTCCTGTGAAAGCTATAGTGTAATGTCATCCCATATTTGAATTTGTAATCCAGTTTCACTTGCTACAGAGTTACTTACATGTTGTTGTGTGTGCGATCCTCCTGTTAAACTTGGCGACTATTTTCCTCTGGCTGTCTCATAAATATAACTATATTATCATCATTACCGTCAGCCATTCTGCTGCTGATATCCTTTCAATTTACTTGCATATTGGAGCTGCTTGTTTTTGTTGTTGATCCTGTATAGAATTAATTACACCACTACTCTGGTACAGGAGTACACTACTGTATGCTGTGCAATGATTTTTGGGGGAGACTTACATGCACATTCTGTTCAATGTCATTATGTGCAGAAGTGGAGGGTTCACCTGTTAATAGTAATTGTCATGTGTTACATGTAATCATTCCATTTCACCATTCAATTATGTATATAAATATGTTCCTCTTGTCAAACCAGCCTTCCTCGGGTCTATGTTTAATCGTCAAACAGCAAGTTCATTGAATGGCTGTTCATCGAACACTAGTTATTAAACCTTCCTTTAATCGAAAGGCCATATAATTGTAACAATTTTCATTGAATGATGATAGCTGGCCAGCATAAAGGAATGGTAATGAAGTACTTACTTACCAGTAATTTAGCTATAAGGAAACCTGCCCTTTCCCCACTGTAGTACAATCTCGGATTTGGTATATATAATTGGTGGGGGGGGGGGCACAGCCCCCATGGAACAATAGGTGAACAGCGGGCACTTGTTATGTGCAGGTTACAGGGCCCTATATATACAAACTCCAAGATAACACTACAGTGGGGAAAGGGCAAGTTTCCTTATAGCTGAATTACGAGGAAGTACTTTGTTATGCTTTCTTTAAGTTGGCCAACTATCATTGTTCGCTGAAAGTCATTACGATGACATGGCTTTTCAATTAAAGGAATATTCAATAATTAGTGTTCGATGAAGAGCTGTATTCAGCAATTAAACATAGACCTCCTTCCTGAGTAGAAGTCTGTTGATGACCAGTGTGCACACCATCTCTGATTATGTCAGTGTCATTCTCATCTGTGTTACAGTCATCCCCATGAATGGAGAGGAGGTTTCCCCATCAGGTGTTAATGTAATAAGTACTTGAGGTCTCGCCAGTAGTGCTATTGGAATTGCATTCTGCCATAATTTACTCTAGTATATCTTACAGTATCATTGGCCCTCTTCTTGCACTGTGTTAGGGTGTAGATCCTTCCACCAACAGCCTTTATATTCATAACCACTTGGATCCAGGCCTTTGCCCTCCTAGCTTGTTTGGGTCCCCCTTTTCCAAAAAGGTATTTGCCATATGCCCTAAGGGCTGCCACAAGGATGCAGTTCACCTCACAGATAAAATTGTCCATTTTCTGTCTGGATCTCTGCTGGTGCATCATTTGTTTGCATAACATGACATGCTAAAGTCATATACTAAAACTTTTAATGCACTCATCAGACAAACAACTCAACAATAAAAGCATGTCTGCTTTCATCACAAATAAATCAAGGATATGATTACAAAACTAGGTTTGGTGACACAACACCCATATTCACATGCACATGTAAAGTCCCAATCCAGCAAGTTAAAATTGTGTTGTAATCTGTTCAGCATCATCAACACACTCCTACTACTATTGCAAGCACTTTGCTAACAGATTTGCATCTTTCCCTAACACTTTCCAGTATTTATACTGTCATCCTTCTTTTAAGAGTGACAGTCAGAAATCCACCATTAAAGCAGCATTTATCTGGACACAGCAGTACATAGTTAAATGCAGTACATCAGACTACAATCACTTCAAAGTATGTACCTGCATCCTGTGTAGCACGATGACTAAATGCCACCAAACTAAATTTCCAAAATATCTTTCATATTGCCATCATGACCAGAGCCGGATCCAGCACTAGGCGACTTGAGCAGTTCTCTAAGGCCCGATAACACTGGGGGGGGGGGGGGCAATAATAATAATACCCCCTCCCTCACATTTTCTTCTTCTTTGATCATTGAATTTTGATCTGATGAGTCTGAACATCCACGTGTTTACTTCCTCCTTTATGAGGTCCCTGCAGCATGCTAGGCAAGTGATGATATCTCAGTGGCTTCTTCCATTCATGTAGAAGGGTGTGGGGTTATGTTCCTTTAGTAGTGTTTTTTTTTTTTTTTTAATTTTTGTCAAAGATAGGCTGTCCAGATTTTCCCAGAATGTCCAGATTTTTGCCTCATATTTGGTCTGACTCATGTTCGCTGTTCCACTTTCTTATAAAATGTTTCTGGCAAATCAGTGAGAACTAAAGTCTGTAAATAATTACACACATTTGATTTTCAGATTCAGACTTGTTTCTAGCCTTCAGAAAATGTATTCTAATATTTAGCTTAGTACACAGGTCAGAGGATAATGGCTGTACCTCTTAATCCCTCCTAAAAATTATGACTTTTAGAGAAAGTGGTGAATTACACTTAATAAATGATGACAGCAATTAGAGTTATAGAGTTCTTTTACTTCAGAAAATGTACATTATCACTTATTCATATTTTGTCAGTGTCTCAGATTAATAATACTAATATTTTAAGTGTTGCTGACCCTGATTGCTCCTAATTATTTCTGGATTTGTTCCTAATTTGTTGAGGGCTATGGATGGTGACTGTTTGGAGAAAAGGTGGTGAATTACAAATCAGTAATGAAAATAATTATAATTATAGGCTTTTTTACTTCAGAAAATGTGCATTAATTCACGTTTTCTTAGCCTGTTAATGTTTCAAGTTAATAGTACAAATATTTTAAGTGACTCTAACCATGATTGTCCCTAATTATTTCTAGATTTGTCCCTGGTTTGTAGAGACTGAGCTACAGATGCTAACCGCTGACTATAGAAAGCAATGCAGAAAGTTAAAATAGGTATTGTTGTGGACAAATTGGTTCTGTACACATGCACACAAGTATATATGTGGAGAAACATAGCACACACACACACACACACACACATATATATATATATATATATATATATATATATATATACACACACACACACAGAGACACACATTTTTTTGTTTGTTTTCATTGGCAAATGGCTCTCAGTGGTTTTGCTGTGAAACTTGAACTAAAGTTTCAAATTTAAATCTTTGTGATCATTGTAAAAGTAAAGATTGGTTCAAACAATTTTTTATGATAATTGGAGTGAGACAGCCAAATAGTGGGATATTGGTACGGTGAGTGCAGGAGAGGGGCATGGTGGGGGGACAAGATGAAGGGGTGCAGTGGAAGGAGGGCCCAGACCATTGTACTACCTAAAGCCCTATTTGACTGACTCTGATCTGGCTCTGATCATGACTACATCCATACACATTTCCAGAGCTGTTGTCAGGAATTCCCATTCATAAATAACACAAATTTCATCAGTATTTACATGAATCATCTGCATCTGTCCAGCAGGTCAATAAAATATACAATTCTTCTAGTAAACACAGTTATCTAATATCAGTATGAACTGCTTCCTAATAGTTTCTAACATGTTTGCTATTTTTTTAAATTTGATTAATTTCATGGTTTCCAAAACCATTTGCTATCAATCCTGAGGGATTTCAAAGTTAATGTTACCCCAAACTTATATGCAGAAATTCATGCATGTTGTATGCAAATTTGGCTTAGTACACTTATCTCTATGAATTGCAGTAATACATGGATATGTAAATCACCAAATCTATATAACCAGACCTCAGATGTTTGTGAATGCACTAAGATGAGATGTGGATACCTAAGAGGAAGTCAGCTGTACTCATGAACATGCAAACAGTTTTAGCAATTCTCCGGTGTCCGTATTCTTAGAAAAGGAAAATGGAGTCACATAAAACTGCATCTGTAAAATCATGAAGTATAATACATTTCCATTCTGCATACTGTCACACATCTCAT